>NW_027447077.1:0-38174 GCF_038048845.1 Mixophyes fleayi | reverse complement strand
TATGAATCATGAATCGAATCATGAATCATGAATCGAATCATGAATCATGAATTGAATCATGAATTGAATAATGAATCATGAAATAAATCATGAATCATGAATCGAATCATGAATCATGAATCGAATCATGAATCATGAATTGAATTATTAATCATGAATCGAATCATGAATCGAATCATGAATCATGAATTGAATCATGAATTGAATCATGAATCATGAATCATGAAATGAATCATGAATCATGAATCGAATCATGAATCATGAATCGAATCATGAATCATGAATTGAATCATGAATTATGAATCATGAATCATGAATAAAATCATGAATCATGAATCATGAATTGAATCGTGAATTGAATCACGAATTGAATCATGAATTGAATCATAAATCATGAATCGAATCATGAATCATGAATTGAATCATGAATCATGACTTGATGATGCATGAAATGAATCATGAATTGAATCATGAATCATGAAACGAATCATGAATCGAATCATGAATCATGAATTGAATCATGAATTATGAATCATGAATCATGAATCAAATTATGAATCATGAATCTTGAATTGAATCATGAATCATGAATTGAATCATGAATTGTGAATCATGAAATGAATCATGCATTAAATCATGAAATTAATCATGAATCATGAATTAAATCATAAATCATTAATCATGAATTGAATCATGAATCATGAACTAAATCATGAATTGAATCATGAATCATGAATTGAATCATGAATTGAATCATGAAATGTGAATCATGAAATGAATCATGCTTTAAATCATGAAATGAATCATGAATCATGAATTGAATCATAAATCATTAATCATGAAATGAATCATGCATTAAATCATGAAATGAATCATGAATCATGAATTGAATCATAAATCATTAATCATGAATTGAATCATGAATCATGAACTAAATCATGAATCAAGAATCATGAATCATGAATCAAATCATGAATCATGAATTGAATCATGAATCATTAATCATGAATTGAATCATGAATCATGAGTCATGAATTATGAATTGAATCATGAATCATGAAACGAATCATGAATCATGAATTGAATCATGAATTGAATCATGATTTATGAATCGAATCATGAATCATGAATCGAATCATGAATCATGAATTGAATCATGAATCATGAATGGAATCATGAATCATGAATCGAATCATGAATCATGAATCGAATCATGAATCATGAATTGAATCATGAATTGAATAATGAATCATGAAATGAATCATGAATCATGAATTGAATCATGAATCATGAATGGAATCATGAATCATGAATCATGAATTGAATCATGAATCATGAATTGAATCATGAATCATGAATTGAATCATGAATCATGAAATAAATCATGAATTGAATCATGAATTGAATGATGAATCATGAATTAAATCATGAATTGAATCATGAATTGAATCATGAATCATGAATTGAATCATGAATCATGAATTAAATCATGAATCATGAATTCTGAATTGAATCATAAATCATGAATTGAATCATGAATCATGAATCATGAATTAAATCATGAATCAAATCATGAATCATGAATCATGAATTGAATCATGAATCATGAATTCAATCATGAATTGAATCATGAATCGTAAATCATGAATTCAATCATGAATCATGAATTGAATCATTAATTAAATCATGAATCATGAACTAAATCATGAATCAAGATTCATGAATCATGAATTTAAATCATGAATCATGAATCATGAATTGAATCATGAATCATGAATCATGAATTGAATCATGAATCATGAATCATGAATTGAATCATGAATCATGAATCATAAATTATGAATTGAATCATGAAACGAATCATGAATCATGAATTGAATCATGAATTGAATCATAATTTATGAATCGAATCATGAATCATGAATTGAATCATGAATCATGAATTATGAATGGAATCATGAATCATGAATCGAATCATGAATCATGAATCGAATCATGAATCATGAATTGAATCATGAATTGAATAATGAATCATGAAATAAATCATGAATCATGAATCGAATCATGAATCATGAATCGAATCATGAATCATGAATTGAATTATTAATCATGAATCGAATCATGAATCGAATCATGAATCATGAATTGAATCATGAATTGAATCATGAATCATGAATCATGAAATGAATCATGAATCATGAATCGAATCATGAATCATGAATCGAATCATGAATCATGAATTGAATCATGAATTATGAATCATGAATCATGAATAAAATCATGAATCATGAATCATGAATTGAATCGTGAATTGAATCACGAATTGAATCATGAAATGAATCATGAATCATGAAATGAATCATAAAACATTAATCATGAATTAAATCATGAATCATGAACTAAATCATGAATCAAGAATCATGAATCATGAATCAAATCATGAATCATGAATTGAATCATGAATCATGAATCATGAATCATGAATCATGAATTGAATCATGCATCATGAATCATGAATTATGAATTGAATCATGAATCATGAAATGAATCATGAATCATTAATTGAATCAAGAATTGAATCATGATTTATGAATCAAATCATGAATCATGAATGGAATCATGAATCATGAATCATGAATTGAATCATGAATCATGAATCATGAATGGAATCATGAATCATGAATGGAATCATGAATCATGAATGGAATCATGAATCATGAATTGAATCATAAATTGAATAATGAATCATTAAATGAATCATGAATCATGAATTGAATCATGAATCATGATTTGAATCATGAATCATGAATCATAAATTGAATCATGAATCATGAATTGAATCATGAATTGAATCATGAATCATGAATTGAATTATGAATCATGAATCATGAATTGAATCATGAATTAAATCATGAATCATGAATCGAATCATGAATCTTGAATCGAATCATGAATCATGAATCGAATCATGAATTGAATCATGAATCAAATCATGAATCGAATCATAAATCATGAATCGAATAATGAATCATGAATTGAATCATGAATCATGAATTGATGATGCATGAAATGAATCATGAATTGAATCATGAATCATGAATCGAATCATGAATCATGAATCATGAATTGAATCATGAATCATGAATCATGAATCATGAATCATGAATCAATTCATGAATCATGAATCATGAATTGAATCATGAATTGAATCATGAATCGTGAATCATGAAATGAATCATGAATCATGAATTGAATCATAAATCATTAATCATGAATTGAATCATGAATCATGAACTAAATCATGAATCAAGAATCATGAATCATGAATCAAATCATGAATCATGAATCATGAATTGAATCATGAATCATGAATTGAATCATGAATCATGAATCATGAATTATGAATTGAATCATGAATCATGAAACGAATCATGAATCATGAATTGAGTCATGATTTATGAATCGAATCATGAATCATGAACCGAATCATGAATCATGAATTGAATCATGAATCATGAATTGAAACATGAATCATGAATCATGAATTGAATCATGAATCATGAAATAAATCATGAATTGAATCATGAATTGAATCATGAATCATGAAATAAATCATGAATTGAATCATGAATTGAATCATGAATCATGAATTGAATCATGAATCATGAATTGAATCATGAATCATGAATCATGAAATGAATCATGAATCATGAAATGAATCATGAATCATGAATCGAATCATGAATCATGAATCGAATCATGAATCATGAATTGAATCATGAATCATGAATCATGAATCATGAAATAAATCATGAATTGAATTATGAATTGAATTATGAATTGAATTATGAATTGAATCATGAATCATGAAATAAATCATGAATCGAATCATGAATTGAATAATGAATCATGAATTGAATCATGAATCATGAATCATGAATTAAATCATGAATCATAAATTGACTCATGAATCATGAATTAAATCATGAATCTTGAATCGAATCATGAATCATGAATTAAATCATGAATCTTGAATCGAATCATGAATCGAATCATAAATCATGAATTGAATCATGGATTGAATCATGAATCATGAATCATGAAATGAATCATGAATTTAATCATGAAATGAATTATGAATCATTAATTGAATCATGAATCATGAATCCTGTATCTTAATTTGAATCATAAATCATGAATCATGAATTGAATCATGAATCATGAACTGAATCATAAATTGAATCATGAATCATGAATCATGAATTGAATCATGAATCATGAATCATGAATGGAATCATGAATCATGAATGGAATCATGAATCATGAATCGAATCATGAATCATGAATTGAATCATAAATTGAATAATGAATCATTAAATGAATCATGAATCATGAATTGAATCATGAATCATAAATTGAATCATGAATCATGAATCATAAATTGAATCATGAATTGAATCATGAATTGAATCATGAATAATGAATCATGAATTGAATCATGAATTAAATCATGAATCATGAATCGAATCATGAATCTTGAATCGAATCATGAATCATGAATCGAATCATGAATTGAATCATGAATCAAATCATGAATCGAAACATAAATCATGAATCGAATAATAAATCATGAATTGAATCATGAATCATGAATTGATGATGCATGAAATGAATCATGAATTAAATCATGAATCATGAATCATGAATCATGAATCATGAATCAATTCATGAATCATGAATCATGAATTGAATCATGAATTGAATCATGAATCGTGAATCATGAAATGAATCATGAATCATGAATTGAATCATAAATCATTAATCATGAATTGAATCATGAATCATGAACTAAATCATGAATCAAGAATCATGAATCATGAATCATGAATTGAATCATGAATCATGAATTGAATCATGAATCATGAATCATGAATTATGAATTGAATCATGAATCATGAAACGAATCATGAATCATGAATTGAATCATGAATTGAATCATGATTTATGAATCGAATCATGAATCATGAACCAAATCATGAATCATGAATTGAATCATGAATCATGAATTGAAACATGAATCATGAATCATGAATTGAATCATGAATCATGAAATAAATCATGAATTGAATCATGAATCATGAAATAAATCATGAATTGAATCATGAATCATGAATTGAATCATGAATCATGAATCATGAAATGAATCATGAATCATGAAATGAATCATGAATCATGAATTGAATTATGAATCATGAATCGAATCATGAATCATGAATTGAATCATGAATCATGAATTGAATCATGAATCATGAATCATGAAATAAATCATGAATTGAATTATGAATTGAATTATGAATTGAATCATAAATCATGAAATAAATCATGAATCGAATCATGAATTGAATAATGAATCATGAATTGAATCATGAATCATGAATCATGAATTAAATCATGAATCATGAATCATGAATTAAATCATGAATCTTGAATCGAATCATGAATCATGAATTAAATCATGAATCATGAATTAAATCATGAATCTTGAATCGAATCATGAATCGAATCATAAATCATGAATTGAATCATGGATTGAATCATGAATCATGAATCATGAAATGAATCATGAATTTAATCATGAAATGAATTATGAATCATTAATTGAATCATGAATCATGAATCCTGTATCTTAATTTGAATCATAAATCATGAATTGAATCATGAATCATGAACTGAATCATAAATTGAATCATGAATCATGAAATGAATCATGAATCATAATTTTGAATCATGAATCATGAATCAAATCATGAATCATGAATCGAATCATGAATCATGAATCATGAATTGAATAATTAAATGAATCATGAATCGAATCATGAATCATGAATCCAATCATGAATCATGAATTGAATCAAATATCATGAATCATGAATCATGAATCCAATCATGAATCATGAATCATGAATTGAATCATGAATCATGAATTGAATCATGAATTGAATCATGAATCATGAATCATGAAATGAATCATGAATTAAATCATGAAATGAATAATGAATCATGAATTGATTCATAAATCATTAATCATGAATTGAATCATGAATCATGAACTAAATCATTAATTGAATCATGAATCATGAATCATGAAACGAATCATGAATCATGAATCAAATCATGAATCAAGAATCATGAATCATGAGTCATGAATCGAATCATGAATCATGAATTGAATCATGAATCATGAATCATGAATCGAATCATGAATCATGAATCGAATCATGAATTGAATCATTAATTGAATTATGAATCATGAAATAAATCATGAATCATGAATTGAATCATGAATCATGAATTGAATCATGAATCATGAATCATGAATCATGAATCGAATCATGAATTATGAATCGAATCATGAATCATGAATTGAATCATGAATCATGAATTGAATCATTAAATGAATCATGAATTGAATCATGAATCATGAATCGAATCATGGATCATGAATCATGAATCATGAATCAAATCATGAATCATGAATCATGAATTGAATCATGAATCATGTATTGTTGATGCATGAAATGAATCATGACTTGAATCATAAATCATGAATCGAATCATGAATCATGAATTGAATCATGAATCATGAATCATGAATTGAATCATGAATCAAATCATGAATCGTGAATCATGAATTGAATCATGAATCATGAATTGAATCATGAATTGAATCATGAATTGAATCATGAATCGTGAATCATGAATTGAATCATGAATCATGAATTGAATCATGAATTGAATCAAGAATCGTGAATCATGAAATAAATCATTAATTAAATCATTAAATGAATCATGAATCATGAATTGAATCATAAATCATTAAGCATGAATTGAATCATGAATCATGAACTAAATCACGAATCAAGAATCATGAATCATGAATCAAATCATGAATCATGAATCATGAATCATTAATTGAATCATGAATCATGAATTATGAATTGAATCATGAATCATGAAACGAATCATGAATCATGAATTGAATCATGAATTGAATCATTATTTATGAATCGAATCATGAATCATGAATCGAATCATGAATCATGAATCATGAATTGAATCATGAATCATGAATCATGAATCATGAATTGAATCATGAATCACGAATCATGAATGGAATCATGAATCATGAATGGAATCATGAATCAAGAATCGAATAATGAATCATGAATTGAATCATGAATTGAATAATGAATCATGAAATGAATCATGAAACATGAATCGAATCATGAATCATGAATTGAATCATGAATCATGAATCATGAATTGAATCATGAATCATGAATCATGAATTGAATCATGAATCATGAATCATGAATTGAATCATGAATCATGAATCATGAATTATGAATTGAATCATGAATCATGAAACGAATCATGAATCATGAATTGAATCATGAATTGAATCATAATTTATGAATTGAATCATGAATCATGAATCATGAATTGAATCATGAATCATGAATTATGAATGGAATCATGAATCATGAATCGAATCATGAATCATGAATCGAATCATGAATCATGAATTGAATCATGAATTGAATAATGAATCATGAAATGAATCATGAATCATGAATCGAATCATGAATCGAATCATGAATCATGAATTGAATTATTAATCATGAATCGAATCATGAATCGAATCATGAATCATGAATTGAATCATGAATTGAATCATGAATCATGAATCATGAAATGAATCATGAATCATGAATCGAATCATAAATCATGAATCGAATCATGAATCATGAATTGAATCATGAATCATGAATTATGAATCTAATCATGAATCATGAATCATGAAATGAATCATGAATCATGAAATGAATCATAATTCATGAATTGAATCATGATTCGAATCATAAATCATGAATCGAATCATGAATTATAAATTGAATCATGAATCATGAATTGATGATGCATGAAATGAATCATGAATTGAATCATGAATCATGAATCGAATCATGAATCATGAATCGAATCATGAATCATGAATTGAATCATGAATCATGAATTGAATCACGAATTGAATCATGAAATGAATCATGAATCATGAATTGAATCATAAATCATTAATCATGAATTAAATCACGAATCATGAACTAAATCATGAATCAAGAATCATGAATCATGAATCATGAATTGAATCATGCATCATGAATCATGAATTATGAATTGAATCATGAATCATAAAATGAATCATGAATCATTAATTGAATCAAGAATTGAATCATGATTTATGAATCAAATCATGAATCATGAATCATGAATTGAATCATGAATCATGAATCATGAATGGAATCATGAATCATGAATGGAATCATAATTCATGAATCGAATCATGAATCATGAATTGAATCATAAATTGAATAATGAATCATTAAATGAATCATGAATCATGAATTGAATCATGAATCATGAATTGAATCATGAATCATGAATCATAAATTGAATCATGAATTGAATCATGAATTGAATCATGAATAATGAATCATGAATTGAATCATGAATTAAATTATGAATCATGAATCGAATCATGAATCTTGAATCGAATCATGAATCATGAATCGAATCATGAATTGAATCATGAATCAAATCATGAATCGAATCATAAATCATGAATCGAATCATAAATCATGAATCGAATCATGAATCTTGAATCGAATCATGAATCATGAATCGAATCATGAATTGAATCATGAATTGAATCATGAATCATGAATCGAATCATGAATCATGAATCATGAATTAAATCATGAATCATGAATCATGAATCATGAATCATGAATCAATTCATGAATCATGAATCATGAATTGAATCATGAATTGAATCATGAATCGTGAATCATGAAATGAATCATGAATCATGAATTGAATCATAAATCATTAATCATGAATTGAATCATGAATCATGAACTAAATCATGAATCAAGAATCATGAATCATGAATCATGAATTGAATCATGAATCATGAATTGAATCATGAATCATGAATCATGAATTATGAATTGAATCATGAATCATGAAACGAATCATGAATCATGAATTGAATCATGAATTGAATCATGATTTATGAATCGAATCATGAATCATGAACCGAATCATGAATCATGAATTGAATCATGAATCATGAATTGAAACATGAATCATGAATCATGAATTGAATCATGAATCATGAAATAAATCATGAATTGAATCATGAATCATGAAATAAATCATGAATTGAATCATGAATTGAATCATGAATCATGAATTGAATCATGAATCATGAATCATGAAATGAATCATGAATCATGAAATGAATCATGAATCATGAATTGAATCATGAATCATGAATCGAATTATGAATCATGAATCGAATCATGAATCATGAATTGAATCATGAATCATGAATTGAATCATGAATCATGAATCATGAAATAAATCATGAATTGAATTATGAATTGAATTATGAATTGAATCATAAATCATGAAAAAAATCATGAATCGAATCATGAATTGAATAATGAATCATGAATTGAATCATGAATCATGAATTTAATCATGAATCATAAATTGACTCATGAATCATGAATTAAATCATGAATCTTGAATCGAATCATGAATCATGAATTAAATCATGAATCATGAATTAAATCATGAATCTTGAATCGAATCATGAATCGAATCATAAATCATGAATTGAATCATGGATTGAATCATGAATCATGAATCATGAAATGAATCATGAATTTAATCATGAAATGAATTATGAATCATTAACTGAATCATGAATCATGAATCCTGTATCTTAATTTGAATCATAAATCATGAATTGAATCATGAATCATGAACTGAATCATAAATTGAATCATGAATCATGAAATGAATCATGAATCATAATTTTGAATCATGAATCATGAATCGAATCATGAATCATGAATCGAATCATGAATCATGAATCATGAATTGAATAATTAAATGAATCATGAATCGAATCATGAATCATGAATCCAATCATGAATCATGAATTGAATCAAATATCATGAATCATGAATCATGAATCCAATCATGAATCATGAATCATGAATTGAATCATGAATCATGAATTGAATCATGAATTGAATCATGAATCATGAATCATGAAATGAATCATGAATTAAATCATGAAATGAATAATGAATCATGAATTGATTCATAAATCATTAATCATGAATTGAATCATGAATCATGAACTAAATCATTAATTGAATCATGAATCATGAATCATGAAACGAATCATGAATCATGAATCAAATCATGAATCAAGAATCATGAATCATGAGTCATGAATCAAATCATAAATCATGAATTGAATCATGAATCATGAATCATGAATCGAATCATGAATCATGAATCGAATCATGAATTGAATCATTAATTGAATTATGAATCATGAAATAAATCATGAATCATGAATTGAATCATGAATCATGAATTGAATCATGAATAATGAATCATGAATTGAATCATGAATTGAATCATGAATCATGAATCATGAATTGAATCATGAATCATGAATCATGAATTGAATCATGAATCAAATCATGAATCGTGAATCATGAATTGAATCATGAATCATGAATTGAATCATGAATTGAATCATGAATCATGAATCATGAATTGAATCATGAATCAAATCATGAATCGTGAATCATGAATTGAATCATGAATCATGAATTGAATCATGAATTGAATCATGAATTGAATCATGAATCGTGAATCATGAATTGAATCATGAATCATGAATTGAATCATGAATTGAATCAAGAATCGTGAATCATGAAATAAATCATTAATTAAATCATGAAATGAATCATGAATCATGAATTGAATCATAAATCATTAAGCATGAATTGAATAATGAATCATGAACTAAATCATGAATCAAGAATCATGAATCATGAATCAAATCATGAATCATGAATCATGAATCATTAATTGAATCATGAATCATGAATTATGAATTGAATCATGAATCATGAAATGAATCATGAATCATGAATTGAATCATGATTTATGAATCGAATCATGAATCATGAATCGAATCATGAATCATGAATCATGAATTGAATCATGAATCATGAATCATGAATCATGAATTGAATCATGAATCATGAATCATGAATGGATTCATGAATCATGAATGGAATCATGAATCAAGAATCGAATAATGAATCATGAATTGAATCATGAATTGAATAATGAATCATGAAATGAATCATGAATCATGAATCATGAATCCTAAATCATGAATCATGAATCGAATCATGAATCATGAATCATGAATTGAATCATAAATCATGAATCAAATCATAAATCAGGAATTAAATCATGAATCATGAATCATGAATCATGAATCGAATCATGAATCATGAAGCATGAATTGAATCATGAATCATGAACTGAATCATAATTTGAATCATGAATCATGAATCATGAAATGAATCATGAATCATGAATTGAATCATGAATTGAATCATAAATCATGAATCGAATCATGAATCATGAATTGAATCATGAATCATGACTTGATGATGCATGAAATGAATCATGAATTGAATCATGAATCATGAAACGAATCATGAATCGAATCATGAATCATGAATTGAATCATGAATTATGAATCATGAAATGAATCATGCATTAAATCATGAAATTAATCATGAATCATGAATTAAATCATAAATCATTAATCATGAATTGAATCATGAATCATGAACTAAATCATGAATTGAATCATGAATCATGAATTGAATCATGAATTGAATCATGAAATGTGAATCATGAAATGAATCATGCTTTAAATCATGAAATGAATCATGAATCATGAATTGAATCATAAATCATTAATCATGAAATGAATCATGCATTAAATCATGAAATGAATCATGAATCATGAATTGAATCATAAATCATTAATCATGAATTGAATCATGAATCATGAACTAAATCATGAATCAAGAATCATGAATCATGAATCAAATCATGAATCATGAATTGAATCATGAATCATTAATCATGAATTGAATCATGAATCATGAGTCATGAATTATGAATTGAATCATGAATCATGAAACGAATCATGAATCATGAATTGAATCATGAATTGAATCATGATTTATGAATCGAATCATGAATCATGAATCGAATCATGAATCATGAATTGAATCATGAATCATGAATGGAATCATGAATCATGAATCGAATCATGAATCATGAATCGAATCATGAATCATGAATTGAATCATGAATTGAATAATGAATCATGAAATGAATCATGAATCATGAATTGAATCATGAATCATGAATGGAATCATGAATCATGAATCGAATCATGAATCATGAATTGAATCATGAATCATGAATTGAATCATGAATCATGAATTGAATCATGAATCATGAAATAAATCATGAATTGAATCATGAATTGAATCATGAATCATGAATTAAATCATGAATTGAATCATGAATTGAATCATGAATCATGAATTGAATCATGAATCATGAATTAAATCATGAATCATGAATTCTGAATTGAATCATAAATCATGAATTGAATCATGAATCATGAATCATGAATTAAATCATGAATCAAATCATGAATCATGAATCATGAATTGAATCATGAATCATGAATTCAATCATGAATTGAATCATGAATCGTAAATCATGAATTCAATCATGAATCATGAATTGAATCATTAATTAAATCATGAATCATGAACTAAATCATGAATCAAGATTCATGAATCATGAATTTAAATCATGAATCATGAATCATGAATTGAATCATGAATCATGAATCATGAATTGAATCATGAATCATGAATCATGAATTGAATCATGAATCATGAATCATAAATTATGAATTGAATCATGAAACGAATCATGAATCATGAATTGAATCATGAATTGAATCATAATTTATGAATCGAATCATGAATCATGAATTGAATCATGAATCATGAATTATGAATGGAATCATGAATCATGAATCGAATCATGAATCATGAATCGAATCATGAATCATGAATTGAATCATGAATTGAATAATGAATCATGAAATAAATCATGAATCATGAATCGAATCATGAATCATGAATCGAATCATGAATCATGAATTGAATTATTAATCATGAATCGAATCATGAATCGAATCATGAATCATGAATTGAATCATGAATTGAATCATGAATCATGAATCATGAAATGAATCATGAATCATGAATCGAATCATGAATCATGAATCGAATCATGAATCATGAATTGAATCATGAATTATGAATCATGAATCATGAATAAAATCATGAATCATGAATCATGAATTGAATCGTGAATTGAATCACGAATTGAATCATGAATTGAATCATAAATCATGAATCGAATCATGAATCATGAATTGAATCATGAATCATGACTTGATGATGCATGAAATGAATCATGAATTGAATCATGAATCATGAAACGAATCATGAATCGAATCATGAATCATGAATTGAATCATGAATTATGAATCATGAATCATGAATCAAATTATGAATCATGAATCTTGAATTGAATCATGAATCATGAATTGAATCATGAATTGTGAATCATGAAATGAATCATGCATTAAATCATGAAATTAATCATGAATCATGAATTAAATCATAAATCATTAATCATGAATTGAATCATGAATCATGAACTAAATCATGAATTGAATCATGAATCATGAATTGAATCATGAATTGAATCATGAAATGTGAATCATGAAATGAATCATGCTTTAAATCATGAAATGAATCATGAATCATGAATTGAATCATAAATCATTAATCATGAAATGAATCATGCATTAAATCATGAAATGAATCATGAATCATGAATTGAATCATAAATCATTAATCATGAATTGAATCATGAATCATGAACTAAATCATGAATCAAGAATCATGAATCATGAATCAAATCATGAATCATGAATTGAATCATGAATCATTAATCATGAATTGAATCATGAATCATGAGTCATGAATTATGAATTGAATCATGAATCATGAAACGAATCATGAATCATGAATTGAATCATGAATTGAATCATGATTTATGAATCGAATCATGAATCATGAATCGAATCATGAATCATGAATTGAATCATGAATCATGAATGGAATCATGAATCATGAATCGAATCATGAATCATGAATCGAATCATGAATTATGAATTGAATCATGAATTGAATAATGAATCATGAAATGAATCATGAATCATGAATTGAATCATGAATCATGAATGGAATCATGAATCATGAATCGAATCATGAATCATGAATTGAATCATGAATCATGAATTGAATCATGAATCATGAATTGAATCATGAATCATGAAATAAATCATGAATTGAATCATGAATTGAATCATGAATCATGAATTAAATCATGAATTGAATCATGAATTGAATCATGAATCATGAATTGAATCATGAATCATGAATTAAGTCATGAATCATGAATTCTGAATTGAATCATAAATCATGAATTGAATCATGAATCATGAATCATGAATTAAATCATGAATCAAATCATGAATCATGAATCATGAATTGAATCATGAATCATGAATTCAATCATGAATTGAATCATGAATCGTAAATCATGAATTCAATCATGAATCATGAATTGAATCATTAATTAAATCATGAATCATGAACTAAATCATGAATCAAGATTCATGAATCATGAATTTAAATCATGAATCATGAATCATGAATTGAATCATGAATCATGAATCATGAATTGAATCATGAATCATGAATCATGAATTGAATCATGAATCATGAATCATAAATTATGAATTGAATCATGAAACGAATCATGAATCATGAATTGAATCATGAATTGAATCATAATTTATGAATCGAATCATGAATCATGAATTGAATCATGAATCATGAATTATGAATGGAATCATGAATCATGAATCGAATCATGAATCATGAATCGAATCATGAATCATGAATTGAATCATGAATTGAATAATGAATCATGAAATAAATCATGAATCATGAATCGAATCATGAATCATGAATCGAATCATGAATCATGAATTGAATTATTAATCATGAATCGAATCATGAATCGAATCATGAATCATGAATTGAATCATGAATTGAATCATGAATCATGAATCATGAAATGAATCATGAATCATGAATCGAATCATGAATCATGAATCGAATCATGAATCATGAATTGAATCATGAATTATGAATCATGAATCATGAATAAAATCATGAATCATGAATCATGAATTGAATCGTGAATTGAATCACGAATTGAATCATGAAATGAATCATGAATCATGAAATGAATCATAAAACATTAATCATGAATTAAATCATGAATCATGAACTAAATCATGAATCAAGAATCATGAATCATGAATCAAATCATGAATCATGAATTGAATCATGAATCATGAATCATGAATCATGAATCATGAATTGAATCATGCATCATGAATCATGAATTATGAATTGAATCATGAATCATGAAATGAATCATGAATCATTAATTGAATCAAGAATTGAATCATGATTTATGAATCAAATCATGAATCATGAATGGAATCATGAATCATGAATCATGAATTGAATCATGAATCATGAATCATGAATGGAATCATGAATCATGAATGGAATCATGAATCATGAATGGAATCATGAATCATGAATTGAATCATAAATTGAATAATGAATCATTAAATGAATCATGAATCATGAATTGAATCATGAATCATGATTTGAATCATGAATCATGAATCATAAATTGAATCATGAATCATGAATTGAATCATGAATTGAATCATGAATCATGAATTGAATTATGAATCATGAATCATGAATTGAATCATGAATTAAATCATGAATCATGAATCGAATCATGAATCTTGAATCGAATCATGAATCATGAATCGAATCATGAATTGAATCATGAATCAAATCATGAATCGAATCATAAATCATGAATCGAATAATGAATCATGAATTGAATCATGAATCATGAATTGATGATGCATGAAATGAATCATGAATTGAATCATGAATCATGAATCGAATCATGAATCATGAATCATGAATTGAATCATGAATCATGAATCATGAATCATGAATCATGAATCAATTCATGAATCATGAATCATGAATTGAATCATGAATTGAATCATGAATCGTGAATCATGAAATGAATCATGAATCATGAATTGAATCATAAATCATTAATCATGAATTGAATCATGAATCATGAACTAAATCATGAATCAAGAATCATGAATCATGAATCAAATCATGAATCATGAATCATGAATTGAATCATGAATCATGAATTGAATCATGAATCATGAATCATGAATTATGAATTGAATCATGAATCATGAAACGAATCATGAATCATGAATTGAATCATGATTTATGAATCGAATCATGAATCATGAACCGAATCATGAATCATGAATTGAATCATGAATCATGAATTGAAACATGAATCATGAATCATGAATTGAATCATGAATCATGAAATAAATCATGAATTGAATCATGAATTGAATCATGAATCATGAAATAAATCATGAATTGAATCATGAATTGAATCATGAATCATGAATTGAATCATGAATCATGAATTGAATCATGAATCATGAATCATGAAATGAATCATGAATCATGAAATGAATCATGAATCATGAATCGAATCATGAATCATGAATCGAATCATGAATCATGAATTGAATCATGAATCATGAATCATGAATCATGAAATAAATCATGAATTGAATTATGAATTGAATTATGAATTGAATTATGAATTGAATCATGAATCATGAAATAAATCATGAATCGAATCATGAATTGAATAATGAATCATGAATTGAATCATGAATCATGAATCATGAATTAAATCATGAATCATAAATTGACTCATGAATCATGAATTAAATCATGAATCTTGAATCGAATCATGAATCATGAATTAAATCATGAATCTTGAATCGAATCATGAATCGAATCATAAATCATGAATTGAATCATGGATTGAATCATGAATCATGAATCATGAAATGAATCATGAATTTAATCATGAAATGAATTATGAATCATTAATTGAATCATGAATCATGACTGAATCATAAATTGAATCATGAATCATGAAATGAATCATGAATCATAATTTTGAATCATGAATCATGAATCGAATCATGAATCATGAATCGAATCATGAATCATGAATCATGAATTGAATAATTAAATGAATCATGAATCGAATCATGAATCATGAATCCAATCATGAATCATGAATTGAATCAAATATCATGAATCATGAATCATGAATCCAATCATGAATCATGAATCATGAATTGAATCATGAATCATGAATTGAATCATGAATTGAATCATGAATCATGAATCATGAAATGAATCATGAATTAAATCATGAAATGAATAATGAATCATGAATTGATTCATAAATCATTAATCATGAATTGAATCATGAATCATGAACTAAATCATTAATTGAATCATGAATCATGAATCATGAAACGAATCATGAATCATGAATCAAATCATGAATCAAGAATCATGAATCATGAGTCATGAATCAAATCATAAATCATGAATTGAATCATGAATCATGAATCATGAATCGAATCATGAATCATGAATCGAATCATGAATTGAATCATTAATTGAATTATGAATCATGAAATAAATCATGAATCATGAATTGAATCATGAATCATGAATTGAATCATGAATAATGAATCATGAATTGAATCATGAATTGAATCATGAATCATGAATCATGAATTGAATCATGAATCATGAATCATGAATTGAATCATGAATCAAATCATGAATCGTGAATCATGAATTGAATCATGAATCATGAATTGAATCATGAATTGAATCATGAATCATGAATCATGAATTGAATCATGAATCAAATCATGAATCGTGAATCATGAATTGAATCATGAATCATGAATTGAATCATGAATTGAATCATGAATTGAATCATGAATCGTGAATCATGAATTGAATCATGAATCATGAATTGAATCATGAATTGAATCAAGAATCGTGAATCATGAAATAAATCATTAATTAAATCATGAAATGAATCATGAATCATGAATTGAATCATAAATCATTAAGCATGAATTGAATAATGAATCATGAACTAAATCATGAATCAAGAATCATGAATCATGAATCAAATCATGAATCATGAATCATGAATCATTAATTGAATCATGAATCATGAATTATGAATTGAATCATGAATCATGAAATGAATCATGAATCATGAATTGAATCATGATTTATGAATCGAATCATGAATCATGAATCGAATCATGAATCATGAATCATGAATTGAATCATGAATCATGAATCATGAATCATGAATTGAATCATGAATCATGAATCATGAATGGATTCATGAATCATGAATGGAATCATGAATCAAGAATCGAATAATGAATCATGAATTGAATCATGAATTGAATAATGAATCATGAAATGAATCATGAATCATGAATCCTAAATCATGAATCATGAATCGAATCATGAATCATGAATCATGAATTGAATCATAAATCATGAATCAAATCATAAATCAGGAATTAAATCATGAATCATGAATCATGAATCATGAATCGAATCATGAATCATGAAGCATGAATTGAATCATGAATCATGAACTGAATCATAATTTGAATCATGAATCATGAATCATGAAATGAATCATGAATCATGAATTGAATCATGAATTGAATCATAAATCATGAATCGAATCATGAATCATGAATTGAATCATGAATCATGACTTGATGATGCATGAAATGAATCATGAATTGAATCATGAATCATGAAACGAATCATGAATCGAATCATGAATCATGAATTGAATCATGAATTATGAATCATGAATCATGAATCAAATTATGAATCATGAATCTTGAATTGAATCATGAATCATGAATTGAATCATGAATTGTGAATCATGAAATGAATCATGCATTAAATCATGAAATTAATCATGAATCATGAATTAAATCATAAATCATTAATCATGAATTGAATCATGAATCATGAACTAAATCATGAATTGAATCATGAATCATGAATTGAATCATGAATTGAATCATGAAATGTGAATCATGAAATGAATCATGCTTTAAATCATGAAATGAATCATGAATCATGAATTGAATCATAAATCATTAATCATGAAATGAATCATGCATTAAATCATGAAATGAATCATGAATCATGAATTGAATCATAAATCATTAATCATGAATTGAATCAGGAATCATGAACTAAATCATGAATCAAGAATCATGAATCATGAATCAAATCATGAATCATGAATTGAATCATGAATCATTAATCATGAATTGAATCATGAATCATGAGTCATGAATTATGAATTGAATCATGAATCATGAAACGAATCATGAATCATGAATTGAATCATGAATTGAATCATGATTTATGAATCGAATCATGAATCATGAATCGAATCATGAATCATGAATTGAATCATGAATCATGAATGGAATCATGAATCATGAATCGAATCATGAATCATGAATCGAATCATGAATCATGAATTGAATCATGAATTGAATAATGAATCATGAAATGAATCATGAATCATGAATTGAATCATGAATCATGAATGGAATCATGAATCATGAATCGAATCATGAATCATGAATTGAATCATGAATCATGAATTGAATCATGAATCATGAATTGAATCATGAATCATGAAATAAATCATGAATTGAATCATGAATTGAATCATGAATCATGAATTAAATCATGAATTGAATCATGAATTGAATCATGAATCATGAATTGAATCATGAATCATGAATTAAATCATGAATCATGAATTCTGAATTGAATCATAAATCATGAATTGAATCATGAATCATGAATCATGAATTAAATCATGAATCAAATCATGAATCATGAATCATGAATTGAATCATGAATCATGAATTCAATCATGAATTGAATCATGAATCGTAAATCATGAATTCAATCATGAATCATGAATTGAATCATTAATTAAATCATGAATCATGAACTAAATCATGAATCAAGATTCATGAATCATGAATTTAAATCATGAATCATGAATCATGAATTGAATCATGAATCATGAATCATGAATTGAATCATGAATCATGAATCATGAATTGAATCATGAATCATGAATCATAAATTATGAATTGAATCATGAAACGAATCATGAATCATGAATTGAATCATGAATTGAATCATAATTTATGAATCGAATCATGAATCATGAATTGAATCATGAATCATGAATTATGAATGGAATCATGAATCATGAATCGAATCATGAATCATGAATCGAATCATGAATCATGAATTGAATCATGAATTGAATAATGAATCATGAAATAAATCATGAATCATGAATCGAATCATGAATCATGAATCGAATCATGAATCATGAATTGAATTATTAATCATGAATCGAATCATGAATCGAATCATGAATCATGAATTGAATCATGAATTGAATCATGAATCATGAATCATGAAATGAATCATGAATCATGAATCGAATCATGAATCATGAATCGAATCATGAATCATGAATTGAATCATGAATTATGAATCATGAATCATGAATAAAATCATGAATCATGAATCATGAATTGAATCGTGAATTGAATCACGAATTGAATCATGAATTGAATCATAAATCATGAATCGAATCATGAATCATGAATTGAATCATGAATCATGACTTGATGATGCATGAAATGAATCATGAATTGAATCATGAATCATGAAACGAATCATGAATCGAATCATGAATCATGAATTGAATCATGAATTATGAATCATGAATCATGAATCAAATTATGAATCATGAATCTTGAATTGAATCATGAATCATGAATTGAATCATGAATTGTGAATCATGAAATGAATCATGCATTAAATCATGAAATTAATCATGAATCATGAATTAAATCATAAATCATTAATCATGAATTGAATCATGAATCATGAACTAAATCATGAATTGAATCATGAATCATGAATTGAATCATGAATTGAATCATGAAATGTGAATCATGAAATGAATCATGCTTTAAATCATGAAATGAATCATGAATCATGAATTGAATCATAAATCATTAATCATGAAATGAATCATGCATTAAATCATGAAATGAATCATGAATCATGAATTGAATCATAAATCATTAATCATGAATTGAATCATGAATCATGAACTAAATCATGAATCAAGAATCATGAATCATGAATCAAATCATGAATCATGAATTGAATCATGAATCATTAATCATGAATTGAATCATGAATCATGAGTCATGAATTATGAATTGAATCATGAATCATGAAACGAATCATGAATCATGAATTGAATCATGAATTGAATCATGATTTATGAATCGAATCATGAATCATGAATCGAATCATGAATCATGAATTGAATCATGAATCATGAATGGAATCATGAATCATGAATCGAATCATGAATCATGAATCGAATCATGAATTATGAATTGAATCATGAATTGAATAATGAATCATGAAATGAATCATGAATCATGAATTGAATCATGAATCATGAATGGAATCATGAATCATGAATCGAATCATGAATCATGAATTGAATCATGAATCATGAATTGAATCATGAATCATGAATTGAATCATGAATCATGAAATAAATCATGAATTGAATCATGAATTGAATCATGAATCATGAATTAAATCATGAATTGAATCATGAATTGAATCATGAATCATGAATTGAATCATGAATCATGAATTAAATCATGAATCATGAATTCTGAATTGAATCATAAATCATGAATTGAATCATGAATCATGAATCATGAATTAAATCATGAATCAAATCATGAATCATGAATCATGAATTGAATCATGAATCATGAATTCAATCATGAATTGAATCATGAATCGTAAATCATGAATTCAATCATGAATCATGAATTGAATCATTAATTAAATCATGAATCATGAACTAAATCATGAATCAAGATTCATGAATCATGAATTTAAATCATGAATCATGAATCATGAATTGAATCATGAATCATGAATCATGAATTGAATCATGAATCATGAATCATGAATTGAATCATGAATCATGAATCATAAATTATGAATTGAATCATGAAACGAATCATGAATCATGAATTGAATCATGAATTGAATCATAATTTATGAATCGAATCATGAATCATGAATTGAATCATGAATCATGAATTATGAATGGAATCATGAATCATGAATCGAATCATGAATCATGAATCGAATCATGAATCATGAATTGAATCATGAATTGAATAATGAATCATGAAATAAATCATGAATCATGAATCGAATCATGAGTCATGAATCGAATCATGAATCATGAATTGAATTATTAATCATGAATCGAATCATGAATCGAATCATGAATCATGAATTGAATCATGAATTGAATCATGAATCATGAATCATGAAATGAATCATGAATCATGAATCGAATCATGAATCATGAATCGAATCATGAATCATGAATTGAATCATGAATTATGAATCATGAATCATGAATAAAATCATGAATCATGAATCATGAATTGAATCGTGAATTGAATCACGAATTGAATCATGAAATGAATCATGAATCATGAAATGAATCATAAAACATTAATCATGAATTAAATCATGAATCATGAACTAAATCATGAATCAAGAATCATGAATCATGAATCAAATCATGAATCATGAATTGAATCATGAATCATGAATCATGAATCATGAATCATGAATTGAATCATGCATCATGAATCATGAATTATGAATTGAATCATGAATCATGAAATGAATCATGAATCATTAATTGAATCAAGAATTGAATCATGATTTATGAATCAAATCATGAATCATGAATGGAATCATGAATCATGAATCATGAATTGAATCATGAATCATGAATCATGAATGGAATCATGAATCATGAATGGAATCATGAATCATGAATGGAATCATGAATCATGAATTGAATCATAAATTGAATAATGAATCATTAAATGAATCATGAATCATGAATTGAATCATGAATCATGATTTGAATCATGAATCATGAATCATAAATTGAATCATGAATCATGAATTGAATCATGAATTGAATCATGAATCATGAATTGAATTATGAATCATGAATCATGAATTGAATCATGAATTAAATCATGAATCATGAATCGAATCATGAATCTTGAATCGAATCATGAATCATGAATCGAATCATGAATTGAATCATGAATCAAATCATGAATCGAATCATAAATCATGAATCGAATAATGAATCATGAATTGAATCATGAATCATGAATTGATGATGCATGAAATGAATCATGAATTGAATCATGAATCATGAATCGAATCATGAATCATGAATCATGAATTGAATCATGAATCATGAATCATGAATCATGAATCATGAATCAATTCATGAATCATGAATCATGAATTGAATCATGAATTGAATCATGAATCGTGAATCATGAAATGAATCATGAATCATGAATTGAATCATAAATCATTAATCATGAATTGAATCATGAATCATGAACTAAATCATGAATCAAGAATCATGAATCATGAATCAAATCATGAATCATGAATCATGAATTGAATCATGAATCATGAATTGAATCATGAATCATGAATCATGAATTATGAATTGAATCATGAATCATGAAACGAATCATGAATCATGAATTGAATCATGATTTATGAATCGAATCATGAATCATGAACCGAATCATGAATCATGAATTGAATCATGAATCATGAATTGAAACATGAATCATGAATCATGAATTGAATCATGAATCATGAAATAAATCATGAATTGAATCATGAATTGAATCATGAATCATGAAATAAATCATGAATTGAATCATGAATTGAATCATGAATCATGAATTGAATCATGAATCATGAATTGAATCATGAATCATGAATCATGAAATGAATGATGAATCATGAAATGAATCATGAATCATGAATCGAATCATGAATCATGAATCGAATCATGAATCATGAATTGAATCATGAATCATGAATCATGAATCATGAAATAAATCATGAATTGAATTATGAATTGAATTATGAATTGAATTATGAATTGAATCATGAATCATGAAATAAATCATGAATCGAATCATGAATTGAATAATGAATCATGAATTGAATCATGAATCATGAATCATGAATTAAATCATGAATCATAAATTGACTCATGAATCTTGAATCGAATCATGAATCATGAATTAAATCATGAATCATGAATTAAATCATGAATCTTGAATCGAATCATGAATCGAATCATAAATCATGAATTGAATCATGGATTGAATCATGAATCATGAATCATGAAATGAATCATGAATTTAATCATGAAATGAATTATGAATCATTAACTGAATCATGAATCATGAATCCTGTATCTTAATTTGAATCATAAATCATGAATCATGAATTGAATCATGAATCATGAACTGAATCATAAATTGAATCATGAATCATGAATCATGAATTGAATCATGAATCATGAATCATGAATGGAATCATGAATCATGAATGGAATCATGAATCATGAATCGAATCATGAATCATGAATTGAATCATAAATTGAATAATGAATCATTAAATGAATCATGAATCATGAATTGAATCATGAATCATAAATTGAATCATGAATCATGAATCATAAATTGAATCATGAATTGAATCATGAATTGAATCATGAATAATGAATCATGAATTGAATCATGAATTAAATCATGAATCATGAATCGAATCATGAATCTTGAATCGAATCATGAATCATGAATCGAATCATGAATTGAATCATGAATCAAATCATGAATCGAAACATAAATCATGAATCGAATAATAAATCATGAATTGAATCATGAATCATGAATTGATGATGCATGAAATGAATCATGAATTAAATCATGAATCATGAATCATGAATCATGAATCATGAATCAATTCATGAATCATGAATCATGAATTGAATCATGAATTGAATCATGAATCGTGAATCATGAAATGAATCATGAATCATGAATTGAATCATAAATCATTAATCATGAATTGAATCATGAATCATGAACTAAATCATGAATCAAGAATCATGAATCATGAATTGAATCATGAATCATGAATTGAATCATGAATCATGAATCATGAATTATGAATTGAATCATGAATCATGAAACGAATCATGAATCATGAATTGAATCATGAATTGAATCATGATTTATGAATCGAATCATGAATCATGAACCAAATCATGAATCATGAATTGAATCATGAATCATGAATTGAAACATGAATCATGAATCATGAATTGAATCATGAATCATGAAATAAATCATGAATTGAATCATGAATCATGAAATAAATCATGAATTGAATCATGAATTGAATCATGAATCATGAATTGAATCATGAATCATGAATCATGAAATGAATCATGAATCATGAAATGAATCATGAATCATGAATTGAATCATGAATCATGAATCGAATTATGAATCATGAATCGAATCATGAATCATGAATTGAATCATGAATCATGAATTGAATCATGAATCATGAATCATGAAATAAATCATGAATTGAATTATGAATTGAATTATGAATTGAATCATAAATCATGAAATAAATCATGAATCGAATCATGAATTGAATAATGAATCATGAATTGAATCATGAATCATGAATCATGAATTAAATCATGAATCATGAATCATGAATTAAATCATGAATCTTGAATCGAATCATGAATCATGAATTAAATCATGAATCATGAATTAAATCATGAATCTTGAATCGAATCATGAATCGAATCATAAATCATGAATTGAATCATGGATTGAATCATGAATCATGAATCATGAAATGAATCATGAATTTAATCATGAAATGAATTATGAATCATTAATTGAATCATGAATCATGAATCCTGTATCTTAATTTGAATCATAAATCATGAATTGAATCATGAATCATGAACTGAATCATAAATTGAATCATGAATCATGAAATGAATCATGAATCATAATTTTGAATCATGAATCATGAATCAAATCATGAATCATGAATCGAATCATGAATCATGAATCATGAATTGAATAATTAAATGAATCATGAATCGAATCATGAATCATGAATCCAATCATGAATCATGAATTGAATCAAATATCATGAATCATGAATCATGAATCCAATCATGAATCATGAATCATGAATTGAATCATGAATCATGAATTGAATCATGAATTGAATCATGAATCATGAATCATGAAATGAATCATGAATTAAATCATGAAATGAATAATGAATCATGAATTGATTCATAAATCATTAATCATGAATTGAATCATGAATCATGAACTAAATCATTAATTGAATCATGAATCATGAATCATGAAACGAATCATGAATCATGAATCAAATCATGAATCAAGAATCATGAATCATGAGTCATGAATCGAATCATGAATCATGAATTGAATCATGAATCATGAATCATGAATCGAATCATGAATCATGAATCGAATCATGAATTGAATCATTAATTGAATTATGAATCATGAAATAAATCATGAATCATGAATTGAATCATGAATCATGAATTGAATCATGAATCATGAATCATGAATTGAATCATGAATTGAATCATGAATCATGAATCATGAATTGAATCATGAATCATGAATCATGAATTGAATCATGAATCAAATCATGAATCGTGAATCATGAATTGAATCATGAATCATGAATTGAATCATGAATTGAATCATGAATCATGAATCATGAATTGAATCATGAATCAAATCATGAATCGTGAATCATGAATTGAATCATGAATCATGAATTGAATCATGAATTGAATCATGAATTGAATCATGAATCGTGAATCATGAATTGAATCATGAATCATGAATTGAATCATGAATTGAATCAAGAATCGTGAATCATGAAATAAATCATTAATTAAATCATGAAATGAATCATGAATCATGAATTGAATCATAAATCATTAAGCATGAATTGAATAATGAATCATGAACTAAATCATGAATCAAGAATCATGAATCATGAATCAAATCATGAATCATGAATCATGAATCATTAATTGAATCATGAATCATGAATTATGAATTGAATCATGAATCATGAAATGAATCATGAATCATGAAATGAATCATGAATCATGAATTGAATCATGATTTATGAATCGAATCATGAATCATGAATCGAATCATGAATCATGAATCATGAATTGAATCATAAATCATGAATCATGAATCATGAATTGAATCATGAATCATGAATCATGAATGGATTCATGAATCATGAATCATGAATCATGAATTGAATCATGAATCATGAATCATGAATCATGAATTGAATCATGAATCATGAATCATGAATGGATTCATGAATCATGAATGGAATCATGAATCAAGAATCGAATAATGAATCATGAATTGAATCATGAATTGAATAATGAATCATGAAATGAATCATGAATCATGAATCATGAATCCTAAATCATGAATCATGAATCGAATCATGAATCATGAATCATGAATTGAATCATAAATCATGAATCAAATCATGAATCAGGAATTAAATCATGAATCATGAATCATGAATCATGAATCGAATCATGAATCATGAAGCATGAATTGAATCATGAATCATGAACTGAATCATAATTTGAATCATGAATCATGAATCATGAAATGAATCATGAATCATGAATTGAATCATGAATTGAATCATAAATCATGAATCGAATCATGAATCATGAATTGAATCATGAATCATGACTTGATGATGCATGAAATGAATCATGAATTGAATCATGAATCATGAAACGAATCATGAATCGAATCATGAATCATGAATTGAATCATGAATTATGAATCATGAATCATGAATCAAATTATGAATCATGAATCATGAATTGAATCATGAATCATGAATTGAATCATGAATTGTGAATCATGAAATGAATCATGCATTAAATCATGAAATTAATCATGAATCATGAATTAAATCATAAATCATTAATCATGAATTGAATCATGAATCATGAACTAAATCATGAATTGAATCATGAATCATGAATTGAATCATGAATTGAATCATGAAATGTGAATCATGAAATGAATCATGCTTTAAATCATGAAATGAATCATGAATCATGAATTGAATCATAAATCATTAATCATGAAATGAATCATGCATTAAATCATGAAATGAATCATGAATCATGAATTGAATCATAAATCATTAATCATGAATTGAATCATGAATCATGAACTAAATCATGAATCAAGAATCATGAATCATGAATCAAATCATGAATCATGAATTGAATCATGAATCATTAATCATGAATTGAATCATGAATCATGAGTCATGAATTATGAATTGAATCATGAATCATGAAACAAATCATTATCATGAATTGAATCATGAATTGAATCATGATTTATGAATCGAATCATGAATCATGAATCGAATCATGAATCATGAATTGAATCATGAATCATGAATGGAATCATGAATCATGAATCGAATCATGAATCATGAATCGAATCATGAATCATGAATTGAATCATGAATTGAATAATGAATCATGAAATGAATCATGAATCATGAATTGAATCATTAATCATGAATGGAATCATGAATCATGAATCGAATCATGAATCATGAATTGAATCATGAATCATGAATTGAATCATGAATCATGAATTGAATCATGAATCATGAAATAAATCATGAATTGAATCATGAATTGAATCATGAATCATGAATTAAATCATGAATTGAATCATGAATTGAATCATGAATCATGAATTGAATCATGAATCATGAATTGAATCATGACTTATGAATTATGAATTGAATCATAAATCATGAATTGAATCATGAATCATGAATCATGAATTAAATCATGAATCAAATCATGAATCATGAATTGAATCATGAATCATGAATTGAATCATGAATTGAATCATGAATCGTAAATCATGAATTCAATCATGAATCATGAATTGAATCATTAATTAAATCATGAATCATGAACTAAATCATGAATCAAGATTCATGAATCATGAATTTAAATCATGAATCATGAATCATGAATTGAATCATGAATCATGAATCATGAATTGAATCATGAATCATGAATCATGAATTGAATCATGAATCATGAATCATGAATGGAATCATGAATCATGAATTGAATCATGAATCATGAAACGAATCATGAATCATGAATTGAATCATGAATTGAATCATAATTTATGAATCGAATCATGAATCATGAATCATGAATTGAATCATGAATCATGAATTATGAATGGAATCATGAATCATGAATGGAATCATGAATCATGAATCGAATCATGAATCATGAATTGAATCATGAATTGAATAATGAATCATGAAATAAATCATGAATCATGAATCGAATCATGAATCATGAATCGAATCATGAATCATGAATTGAATTATTAATCATGAATCGAATCATGAATCGAATCATGAATCATGAATTGAATCATGAATTGAATCATGAATCATGAATCATGAAATGAATCATGAATCATGAATCGAATCATGAATCATGAATCGAATCATGAATCATGAATTGAATCATGAATTATGAATTATGAATCATGAATCAAATCATGAATCATGAATCATGAATTGAATCGTGAATTGAATCACGAATTGAATCATGAAATGAATCATGAATCATGAAATGAATCATAAAACATTAATCATGAATTAAATCATGAATCATGAACTAAATCATGAATCAAGAATCATGAATCATGAATCAAATCATGAATCATGTATTGAATCATGAATCATGAATCATGAATCATGAATCATGAATTGAATCATGCATCATGAATCATGAATTATGAATTGAATCATGAATCATGAAATGAATCATGAATCATTAATTGAATCAAGAATTGAATCATGATTTATGAATCAAATCATGAATCATGAATGGAATCATGAATCATGAATCATGAATTGAATCATGAATCATGAATCATGAATGGAATCATGAATCATGAATGGAATCATGAATCATTAATCGAATCATGAATCATGAATTGAATCATAAATTGAATAATGAATCATTAAATAAATCATGAATCATGAATTGAATCATGAATCATGAATTGAATCATGAATCATGAATCATAAATTGAATCATGAATCATGAATTGAATCATGAATTGAATCATGAATCATGAATTGAATTATGAATCATGAATCATGAATTGAATCATGAATTAAATCATGAATCATGAATCGAATCATGAATCTTGAATCGAATCATGAATCATGAATCGAATCATGAATTGAATCATGAATCAAATCATGAATTGAATCATAAATCATGAATTGAATAATGAATCATGAATTGAATCATGAATCATGAATTGATGATGCATGAAATGAATCATGAATTGAATCATGAATCATGAATTGAATCATGAATCATGAATCGAATCATGAATCATGAATTGAATCATAAATCATTAATCATGAATTGAATCATGAATTGAATCATGAATCGTGAATCATGAAATGAATCATGAATCATGAATTGAATCATAAATCATTAATCATGAATTGAATCATGAATCATGAACTAAATCATGAATCAAGAATCATGAATCAAATCATGAATCATGAATCATGAATTGAATCATGAATCATGAATTGAATCATGAATCATGAATCATGAATTATGAATTGAATCATGAATCATGAAACGAATCATGAATCATGAATTGAATCATGATTTATGAATCGAATCATGAATCATGAACCGAATCATGAATCATGAATTGAATCATGAATCATGAATTGAAACATGAATCATGAATCATGAATTGAATCATGAATCATGAAATAAATCATGAATTGAATCATGAATTGAATCATGAATCATGAAATAAATCATGAATTGAATCATGAATTGAATCATGAATCATGAATTGAATCATGAATCATGAATTGAATCATGAATCATGAATCATGAAATGAATCATGAATCATGAAATGAATCATGAATCATGAATCGAATCATGAATCATGAATCGAATCATGAATCATGAATTGAATCATGAATCATGAATTGAATCATGAATCATGAATCATGAATCATGAAATAAATCATGAATTGAATTATGAATTGAATTATGAATTGAATTATGAATTGAATCATGAATCATGAAATAAATCATGAATCGAATCATGAATTGAATAATGAATCATGAATTGAATCATGAATCATGAATCATGAATTAAATCATGAATCATAAATTGACTCATGAATCATGAATTAAATCATGAATCTTGAATCGAATCATGAATCATGAATTAAATCATGAATCTTGAATCGAATCATGAATCGAATCATAAATCATGAATTGAATCATGGATTGAATCATGAATCATGAATCATGAAATGAATTATGAATTTAATCATGAAATGAATTATGAATCATTAATTGAATCATGAATCATGAATCCTGTATCTTAATTTGAATCATAAATCATGAATCATGAATTGAATCATGAATCATGAACTGAATCATAAATTGAATCATGAATCATGAAATGAATCATGAATCATGAATTGAATCATGAATCATGAATCGAATCATGAATCATGAATCGAATCATGAATCATGAATCATGAATTGAATAATTAAATGAATCATGAATCGAATCATGAATCATGAATCAAATCATGAATCATTAATTGAATCATATATCATGAATCATGAATCATGAATTCAATCATGAATCATGAATCATGAATTGAATCATGAATCATGAATCATGAAATGAATCATGAATTAAATCATGAAATTAATAATGAATCATGAATTGAATCATAAATCATTAATCATGAATTGAATCATGAATCATGAACTAAATCATTAATTGAATCATGAATCATGAGTCATGAATCGAATCATGAATCATGAATTGAATCATGAATCATGAATCATGAATGGAATCATGAATCATGAATCGAATCATGAATTGAATCATTAATTTAATTATGAATCATGAAATAAATCATGAATCATGAATTGAATCATGAATCATGAATTGAATCATGAATCATGAATCATGAATTGAATCATGAATCATGAATCATGAATTGAATCATGAATCAAATCATGAATCGTGAATCATGAATTGAATCATGAATCATGAATTGAATCATGAATTGAATCATGAATTGAATCATGAATCGTGAATCATGAATTGAATCATGAATCATGAATTGAATCATGAATTGAATCAAGAATCGTGAATCATGAAATAAATCATTAATTAAATCATGAAATGAATCATGAATCATGAATTGAATCATAAATCATTAAGCATGAATTGAATCATGAATCATGAACTAAACCATGAATCAAGAATCATGAATCATGAATCAAATCATGAATCATGAATTATGAATTGAATCATGAATCATGAAATGAATCATGAATCATGAATTGAATCATGAATTGAATCATGAATTGAATCATGATTTATGAATCGAATCATGAATCATGAATCGAATCAAGAATCATGAATCATGAATTGAATCATGAATGGAATCATGAATCATGAATGGAATCATGAATCAAGAATTGAATAATGAATCATGAATTGAATCATGAATTGAATAATGAATCATGAAATGAATCATGAATCATGAATCATGAATCATAAATCATGAATCATGAATCGAATCATGAATCATGAAGCATGAATTGAATCATGAATCATGAACTGAATCATAATTTGAATCATGAATCATGAATCATGAAATGAATCATGAATCATGAATTGAATCATGAATTGAATCATAAATCATGAATCGAATCATGAATCATGAATTGAATCATGAATCATGACTTGATGATGCATGAAATGAATCATGAATTAAATCATGAATCATGAAACGAATCATGAATCGAATCATGAATCATGAATTGAATCATGAATTATGAATCATGAATCATGAATCAAATTATGAATCATGAATCATGAATTGAATCATGAATCAAATTATGAATCATGAATCATGAATTGAATCATGAATCATGAAATGAATCATGAATTGTGAATCATGAAATGAATCATGCATTAAATCATGAAATTAATCATGAATCATGAATCATGAATCAAATTATGAATCATGAATCATGAATTGAATCATGAATCATGAAATGAATCATGAATTGTGAATCATGAAATGAATCATGCATTAAATCATGAAATTAATCATGAATCATGAATTGAATCATAAATCATTAATCATGAATTGAATCATGAATCATGAACTAAATCAAGAATCAAGAATCATGAATCATGACTCAAATCATGAATCATGAATTGAATCATGAATCATTAATCATGAATTGAATCATGAATCATGAGTCATGAATTATGAATTGAATCATGAATCATGAAACGAATCATGAATCATGAATTGAATCATGAATTGAATCATGATTTATGAATCGAATCATGAATCATGAATCGAATCATGAATCATGATATGAATCATGAATCATGAATGGAATCATGAATCATGAATCGAATCATGAATCATGAATCGAATCATGAATCATGAATTGAATCATGAATTGAATAATGAATCATGAAATGAATCATGAATCATGAATTGAATCATGAATCATGAATTGAATCATGAATTGAATCATGAAATGTGAATCATGAAATGAATCATGCATTAAATCATGAAATGAATCATGAATCATGAATTGGATCATGAATCATGAATTGAATCATGAATCATGAATCATGAATTGAATCATGAATCATGAATCATGAATTGAATCATGAATCAAATCATGAATCGTGAATCATGAATTGAATCATGAATCATGAATTGAATCATGAATTGAATCATGAATTGAATCATGAATCGTGAATCATGAATTGAATCATGAATCATGAATTGAATCATGAATTGAATCAAGAATCGTGAATCATGAAATAAATCATTAATTAAATCATGAAATGAATCATGAATCATGAATTGAATCATAAATCATTAAGCATGAATTGAATCATGAATTGAATAATGAATCATGAAATGAATCATGAATCATGAATTGAATCATGAATCATGAATTGAATCATGAATTGAATCATGAAATGTGAATCATGAAATGAATCATGCATTAAATCATGAAATGAATCATGAATCATGAATTGGATCATGAATCATGAATTGAATCATGAATCATGAATCATGAATTGAATCATGAATCATGAATCATGAATTGAATCATGAATCAAATCATGAATCGTGAATCATGAATTGAATCATGAATCATGAATTGAATCATGAATTGAATCATGAATTGAATCATGAATCGTGAATCATGAATTGAATCATGAATCATGAATTGAATCATGAATTGAATCAAGAATCGTGAATCATGAAATAAATCATTAATTAAATCATGAAATGAATCATGAATCATGAATTGAATCATAAATCATTAAGCATGAATTGAATCATGAATCATGAACTAAACCATGAATCAAGAATCATGAATCATGAATCAAATCATTAATCATGAATTATGAATTGAATCATGAATCATGAAATGAATCATGAATCATGAATTGAATCATGAATTGAATCATGAATTGAATCATGAATGGAATCATGAATCATGAATGGAATCATGAATCAAGAATTGAATAATGAATCATGAATTGAATCATGAATTGAATAATGAATCATGAAATGAATCATGAATCATGAATCATGAATCATAAATCATGAATCATGAATCGAATCATGAATCATGAATCATGAATTGAATCATAAATCATGAATCAAATCATGAATCAGGAATTAAATCATGATTCATGAATCATGAATCATGAATCGAATCATGAATCATGAAGCATTAATTGAATCATGAATCATGAACTGAATCATAATTTGAATCATGAATCATGAATCATGAAATGAATCATGAATCATGAATTGAATCATGAATTGAATCATAAATCATGAATCGAATCATGAATCATGAATTGAATCATAAATCATGACTTGATGATGCATGAAATGAATCATGAATTGAATCATGAATCATGAAACGAATCATGAATCGAATCATGAATCATGAATTGAATCATGAATTATGAATCATGAATCATGAATCAAATTATGAATCATGAATCATGAATTGAATCATGAATCATGAAATGAATCATGAATTGTGAATCATGAAATGAATCATGCATTAAATCATGAAATTAATCATGAATCATGAATCTTGAATCAAATTATGAATCATGAATCATGAATTGAATCATGAATCATGAAATGAATCATGAATTGTGAATCATGAAATGAATCATGCATTAAATCATGAAATTAGTCATGAATCATGAATTGAATCATAAATCATTAATCATGAATTGAATCATGAATCATGAACTAAATCAAGAATCAAGAATCATGAATCATGAATCAAATCATGAATCATGAATTGAATCATGAATCATTAATCATGAATTGAATCATGAATTATGAGTCATGAATTATGAATTGAATCATGAATCATGAAACGAATCATGAATCATGAATTGAATCATGAATTGAATCATGATTTATGAATCGAATCATGAATCATGAATCGAATCATGAATCATGATATGAATCATGAATCATGAATGGAATCATGAATCATGAATCGAATCATGAATCATGAATCGAATCATGAATCATGAATTGAATCATGAATTGAATAATGAATCATGAAATGAATCATGAATCATGAATTGAATCATGAATCATGAATTGAATCATGAATTGAATCATGAAATGTGAATCATGAAATGAATCATGCATTAAATCATGAAATGAATCATGAATCATGAATTGAATCATAAATCATTAATAATGAATTGAATCATGAATCATGAACTAAATCAAGAATCAAGAATCATGAATCATGAATCAAATCATGAATCATGAATTGAATCATGAATCATTAATCATGAATTGAATCATGAATCATGAGTCATGAATTATGAATTGAATCATGAATCATGAAACGAATCATGAATCATGAATTGAATCATGAATTGAATCATGATTTATGAATCGAATCATGAATCATGAATCGAATCATGAATCATGATATGAATCATGAATCATGAATGGAATCATGAATCATGAATCGAATCATGAATCATGAATCGAATCATGAATCATGAATTGAATCATGAATTGAATAATGAATCATGAAATGAATCATGAATCATGAATTGAATCATGAATCATGAATGGAATCATGAATCATGAATCGAATCATGAATCATGAATTGAATCATGAATCATGAATTGAATCATGAATCATGAATCATGAATTGAATCATGAATCATGAAATAAATCATGAATTGAATCATGAATTGAATCATGAATCATGAATTAAATCATGAATTGAATCATGAATTGAATCATGAATCATGAATTGAATCATGAATCATAAATTGAATCATGAATCATGAATCATGAATTAAATCATAAATCATGAATTAAATCATAAATCATGAATTGAATCATGAATCATGAATCATGAATTAAATCATGAATCAAATCATGAATCATGAATTGAATCATGAATCATGAATTGAATCATGAATCATGAATCAAATCGTGAATCATGAATCGAATCATGAATCATGAATTGAATCATGAATTGAATAATGAATCATGAATTGAATCATGAACTGAATAATGAATCATGAATTGAATCATGAATTGAATCATGAATCATGAATTGAATCATGAATTATGAATCATGAATTAAATCATGAATCATAAATCGACTCATGAATCATGAATTAAATCATGAATCTTCAATCGAATCATGAATCATGAATTAAATCATGGATTGAATCATGAATCATGAATCATGAAATGAATCATGAATTTAATCATGAAATGAATTATGAATCATTATTTGAATCATGAATCATGAATCCTGAATCTTAATTTGAATCATAAATCATGAATCATGAATTGAATCATGAATCATGAATCGAATCATGAATCAGGAATTAAAGCATGAATCATGAATCATGAATCATGAATCATGAATCGAATCATGAATCATGAATCATGAATTAAATCATGAATCATGAACTGAATCATAATTTGAATCATGAATCATGAATCATGAAATGAATCATGAATCATGAATTGAATCATGAATTGAATCATAAATCATGAATCGAATCATGAATCATGAATTGAATCATGAATCATGACTTGATGATGCATGAAATGAATCATGAATTGAATCATGAATCATGAAACGAATCATGAATCGAATCATGAATCATGAATTGAATCATGAATTATGAATCATGAATCATGAATCAAATTATGAATCATGAATCATGAATTGAATCATGAATCATGAATTGAATCATGAATTGTGAATCATGAAATGAATCATGCATTAAATCATGAAATGAATCATGAATCATGAATTGCATCATAAATCATTAATCATGAATTGAATCATGAATCATGAACTAAATCATGAATCAAGAATCATGAATCATGAATCAAGAATCATGAATCATGAATCATGAATTGAATCATAAATCATGAATTGAATCATGAATCATGAATTTAATCATGAATTAAATCATGAATCAAATCATGAATCATGAATCATGAATCATGAATTGAATCATGAATTAAATCATGAATCAAATCATGAATCATGAATTGAATCATGAATCATGAATTGAATCATGAATTGAATCATGAATCGTGAATCATGAATTGAATCGTGAATCATGAA
>NW_027447076.1:0-38198 GCF_038048845.1 Mixophyes fleayi | reverse complement strand
TAGAATTCGCAAAACAGTCATTTCTTCATTGCCGTCCAAAAACAACGCTTTTTTACACTCCGGTCTCCCTTTCTCTTGCAAACAATGACTTACATCAATTCTTTTACATAATTCTTGTTTCTCATGACATTTCTAACATTGCCCACAATTATCAACTTTCTAAGTCTTTCTGAGCAAGAGAAATCGCAAAACAGTCATTTCTTCATTGCGTCCAAAAACAACGCTTTTTTACACTCCGGTCTCCCTTTCTCTTGGAAACAATGACTTACATCAATTCTTTTACATAATTCTTGTTTCTCATGACATTTCTAACATTGCCCACAATTATCAACTTTCTAAGTCTTTCTGAGCAGGAGAAATCGCAAAACATAGTCATTTCTTCATTGCCGTCCAAAAACAACGCTTTTTTACACTCCGGTCTCCCTTTCTCTTGGAAACAATGACTTACATCAATTCTTTTACATAATTCTTGTTTCTCATGACATTTCTAACATTGACCACGAATATCAACTTTCTAAGTCTTTCTGAGCAGGAGAAATCGCAAAACATAGTCATTTCTTCATTGCCGTCCAAAAACAACGCTTTTTTACACTCCGGTCTCCCTTTCTCTTGGAAACAATGACTTACATCAATTCTTTTACATAATTCTTGTTTCTCATGACATTTCTAACATTGCCCACAATTATCAACTTTCTAAGTCTTTCTGAGCAAGAGAATTCGCAAAACAGTCATTTCTTCATTGCCGTCCAAAAACAACGCTTTTTTACACTCCGGTCTCCCTTTCTCTTGCAAACAATGACTTACATCAATTCTTTTACATAATTCTTGTTTCTCATGACATTTCTAACATTGCCCACAATTATCAACTTTCTAAGTCTTTCTGAGCAAGAGAAATCGCAAAACAGTCATTTCTTCATTGGCCGTCCAAAAACAACGCTTTTTTACACTCCGGTCTCCCTTTCTCTTGGAAACAATGACTTACATCAATTCTTTTACATAATTCTTGTTTCTCATGACATTTCTAACATTGCCCACAATTATCAACTTTCTAAGTCTTTCTGAGCAGGAGAAATCGCAAAACATAGTCATTTCTTCATTGCCGTCCAAAAACAACGCTTTTTTACACTCCGGTCTCCCTTTCTCTTGGAAACAATGACTTACATCAATTCTTTTACATAATTCTTGTTTCTCATGACATTTCTAACATTGACCACGAATATCAACTTTCTAAGTCTTTCTGAGCAGGAGAAATCGCAAAACATAGTCATTTCTTCATTGCCGTCCAAAAACAACGCTTTTTTACACTCCGGTCTCCCTTTCTCTTGGAAACAATGACTTACATCAATTCTTTTACATAATTCTTGTTTCTCATGACATTTCTAACATTGCCCACAATTATCAACTTTCTAAGTCTTTCTGAGCAGGAGAAATCGCAAAACATAGTCATTTCTTCATTGCCGTCCAAAAACAACGCTTTTTTACACTCCGGTCTCCCTTTCTCTTGGAAACAATGACTTACATCAATTCTTTTACATAATTCTTGTTTCTCATGACATTTCTAACATTGCCCACAATTATCAACTTTCTAAGTCCTTCTGAGCAAGAGAAATCGCAAAACAGTAATTTCTTCATTGCCGTCCAAAAACAACGCTTTTTTACACTCCTGTCTCCCTTTCTCTTGGAAACAATGACTTACATCAATTATTTTACATAATTCTTGTTTCTCATGACATTTCTAACATTGCCCACAATTATCAACTTTCTAAGTCTTTCTGAGCAGGAGAAATAGCAAAACATAGTCATTTCTTCATTGCCGTCCAAAAACAACGCTTTTTTACACTCCTGTCTCCCTTTCTCTTGGAAACAATGACTTACATCAATTCTTTTACATAATTCTTGTTTCTCATGACATTTCTTACATTGCCCACAATTATCAACTTTCTAAGTCTTTCTGAGCAAGAGAAATCGCAAAACAAGTCATTTCTTCATTGCCGTCCAAAAACAACGCTTTTTTACACTCCGGTCTCCCTTTCTCTTGGAAACAATGACTTACATCAATTCTTTTACATAATTCTTGTTTCTCATGACATTTCTAACATTGCCCACAATTATCAACTTTCTAAGTCTTTCTGAGCAAGAGAAATCGCAAAACAGTCATTTCTTCATTGGCGTCCAAAAACAACGCTTTTTTACACTCCGGTCTCCCTTTCTCTTGGAAACAATGACTTACATCAATTCTTTTACATAATTCTTGTTTCTCATGAGATTTCTAACATTGCCCACAATTATCAACTTTCTAAGTCTTTCTGAGCAAGAGAATTCACAAAACAGTCATTTCTTCATTGCCGTCCAAAAACAACACTTTTTTACACTCCGGTCTCCCTTTCTCTTGGAAACAATGACTTACATCAATTCTTTTACATAATTCTTGTTTCTCATGACATTTCTAACATTGCCCACAATTATGAACTTTCTAAGTCTTTCTGAGCAAGAGAATTCGCAAAACAGTCATTTCTTCATTGCCGTCCAAAAACAACGCTTTTTTACACTCCGGTCTCCCTTTCTCTTGGAAACAATGACTTACATCAATTCTTTTACATAATTCTTGTTTCTCATGACATTTCTAACATTGCCCACAATTATCAACTTTCTAAGTCTTTCTGAGCAAGAGAAATCGCAAAACAGTCATTTCTTCATTGGCGTCCAAAAACAACGCTTTTTTACACTCCGGTCTCCCTTTCTCTTGGAAACAATGACTTACATCAATTCTTTTACATAATTCTTGTTTCTCATGACATTTCTAACATTGCCCACAATTATCAACTTTCTAAGTCTTTCTGAGCAGGAGAAATCGCAAAACATAGTCATTTCTTCATTGGCGTCCAAAAACAACGTTTTTTTACACTCCGGTCTCCCTTTCTCTTGGAAACAATGACTTACATCAATTCTTTTACATAATTCTTGTTTCTCATGACATTTCTAACATTGCCCACAATTATCAACTTTCTAAGTCTTTCTGAGCAGGAGAAATCGCAAAACAGTCATTTCTTCATTGCCGTCCAAAAACAACGCTTTTTTACACTCCGGTCTCCCTTTCTCTTGGAAACAATGACTTACATCAATTCTTTTACATAATTCTTGTTTCTCATGACATTTCTAACATTGCCCACAATTATCAACTTTCTAAGTCTTTCTGAGCAAGAGAAATCGCAAAACAGTCATTTCTTCATTGCCGTCCAAAAACAACGCTTTTTTACACTCCGGTCTCCCTTTCTCTTGGAAACAATGACTTACATCAATTCTTTTACATAATTCTTGTTTCTCATGACATTTCTAACATTGCCCACAATTATCAACTTTCTAAGTCTTTCTGAGCAGGAGAAATCGCAAAACAGTCATTTCTTCATTGGCGTCCAAAAACAACGCTTTTTTACACTCCGGTCTCCCTTTCTCTTGGAAACAATGACTTACATCAATTCTTTTACATAATTCTTGTTTCTCATGACATTTCTAACATTGCCCACAATTATCAACTTTCTAAGTCTTTCTGAGCAAGAGAAATCGCAAAACAGTCATTTCTTCATTGCCGTCCAAAAACAACGCTTTTTTACACTCCGGTCTCCCTTTCTCTTGGAAACAATGACTTACATCAATTCTTTTACATAATTCTTGTTTCTCATGACATTTCTAACATTGCCCACAATTATCAACTTTCTAAGTCTTTCTGAGCAAGAGAATTCGCAAAACAGTCATTTCTTCATTGCCGTCCAAAAACAACGCTTTTTTACACTCCGGTCTCCCTTTCTCTTGGAAACAATGACTTACATCAATTCTTTTACATAATTCTTGTTTCTCATGACATTTCTAACATTGCCCACAATTATCAACTTTCTAAGTCTTTCTGAGCAGGAGAAATCGCAAAACATAGTCATTTCTTCATTGGCGTCCAAAAACAACGTTTTTTTACACTCCGGTCTCCCTTTCTCTTGGAAACAATGACTTACATCAATTCTTTTACATAATTCTTGTTTCTCATGACATTTCTAACATTGCCCACAATTATCAACTTTCTAAGTCTTTCTGAGCAGGAGAAATCGCAAAACAGTCATTTCTTCATTGCCGTCCAAAAACAACGCTTTTTTACACTCCGGTCTCCCTTTCTCTTGGAAACAATGACTTACATCAATTCTTTTACATAATTCTTGTTTCTCATGACATTTCTAACATTGCCCACAATTATCAACTTTCTAAGTCTTTCTGAGCAGGAGAAATCGCAAAACAGTCATTTCTTCATTGGCGTCCAAAAACAACGCTTTTTTACACTCCGGTCTCCCTTTCTCTTGGAAACAATGACTTACATCAATTCTTTTACATAATTCTTGTTTCTCATGACATTTCTAACATTGCCCACAATTATCAACTTTCTAAGTCTTTCTGAGCAAGAGAAATCGCAAAACAGTCATTTCTTCATTGCCGTCCAAAAACAACGCTTTTTTACACTCCGGTCTCCCTTTCTCTTGGAAACAATGACTTACATCAATTCTTTTACATAATTCTTGTTTCTCATGACATTTCTAACATTGCCCACAATTATCAACTTTCTAAGTCTTTCTGAGCAAGAGAATTCGCAAAACAGTCATTTCTTCATTGCCGTCCAAAAACAACGCTTTTTTACACTCCGGTCTCCCTTTCTCTTGGAAACAATGACTTACATCAATTCTTTTACATAATTCTTGTTTCTCATGACATTTCTAACATTGCCCACAATTATCAACTTTCTAAGTCTTTCTGAGCAAGAGAAATCGCAAAACAGTCATTTCTTCATTGGCGTCCAAAAACAACGCTTTTTTACACTCCGGTCTCCCTTTCTCTTGGAAACAATGACTTACATCAATTCTTTTGCATAATTCTTGTTTCTCATGACATTTCTAACATTGCCCACAATTATCAACTTTCTAAGTCTTTCTGAGCAGGAGAAATCGCAAAACAGTCATTTCTTCATTGGCGTCCAAAAACAACGCTTTTTTACACTCCGGTCTCCCTTTCTCTTGGAAACAATGACTTACATCAATTCTTTTACATAATTCTTGTTTCTCATGACATTTCTAACATTGCCCACAATTATCAACTTTCTAAGTCTTTCTGAGCAAGAGAAATCGCAAAACAGTCATTTCTTCATTGCCGTCCAAAAACAACGCTTTTTTACACTCCTGTCTCCCTTTCTCTTGGAAACAATGACTTACATCAATTCTTTTACATAATTCTTGTTTCTCATGACATTTTTAACATTGCTCACAATTATCAACTTTCTAAGTCTTTCTGAGCAAGAGAATTCGCAAAACAGTCATTTCTTCATTGCCGTCCAAAAACAACGCTTTTTTACACTCCGGTCTCCCTTTCTCTTGGAAACAATGACTTACATCAATTCTTTTACATAATTCTTGTTTCTCATGACATTTCTAACATTGCCCACAATTATCAACTTTCTAAGTCTTTCTGAGCAAGAGAAATCGCAAAACAGTCATTTCTTCATTGGCGTCCAAAAACAACGCTTTTTTACACTCCGGTCTCCCTTTCTCTTGGAAACAATGACTTACATCAATTCTTTTACATAATTCTTGTTTCTCATGACATTTCTAACATTGCCCACAATTATCAACTTTCTAAGTCTTTCTGAGCAGGAGAAATCGCAAAACATAGTCATTTCTTCATTGCCGTCCAAAAACAATGCTTTTTTACACTCCGGTCTCCCTTTCTCTTGGAAACAATGACTTACATCAATTCTTTTACATAATTCTTGTTTCTCATGAGATTTCTAACATTGCCCACAATTATCAACTTTCTAAGTCTTTCTGAGCAGGAGAAATCGCAAAACATAGTCATTTCTTCATTGCCGTCCAAAAACAACGCTTTTTTACACTCCGGTCTCCCTTTCTCTTGGAAACAATGACTTACATCAATTCTTTTACATAATTCTTGTTTCTCATGACATTTCTAACATTGCCCACAATTATCAACTTTCTAAGTCTTTCTGAGCAGGAGAAATCGCAAAACATAGTCATTTCTTCATTGCCGTCCAAAAACAACGCTTTTTTACACTCCGGTCTCCCTTTCTCTTGGAAACAATGACTTACATCAATTCTTTTACATAATTCTTGTTTCTCATGACATTTCTAACATTGCCCACAATTATCAACTTTCTAAGTCCTTCTGAGCAAGAGAAATCGCAAAACAGTCATTTCTTCATTGCCGTCCAAAAACAACGCTTTTTTACACTCCTGTCTCCCTTTCTCTTGGAAACAATGACTTACATCAATTCTTTTACATAATTCTTGTTTCTCATGACATTTCTAACATTGCCCACAATTATCAACTTTCTAAGTCTTTCTGAGCAGGAGAAATCGCAAAACATAGTCATTTCTTCATTGCCGTCCAAAAACAACGCTTTTTTACACTCCTGTCTCCCTTTCTCTTGCAAACAATGACTTACATCAATTCTTTTACATAATTCTTGTTTCTCATGACATTTCTTACATTGCCCACAATTATCAACTTTCTAAGTCTTTCTGAGCAAGAGAAATCGCAAAACAGTCATTTCTTCATTGCCGTCCAAAAACAACGCTTTTTTACACTCCGGTCTCCCTTTCTCTTGGAAACAATGACTTACATCAATTCTTTTACATAATTCTTGTTTCTCATGACATTTCTAACATTGCCCACAATTATCAACTTTCTAAGTCTTTCTGAGCAAGAGAAATCGCAAAACAGTCATTTCTTCATTGGCGTCCAAAAACAACGCTTTTTTACACTCCGGTCTCCCTTTCTCTTGGAAACAATGACTTACATCAATTCTTTTACATAATTCTTGTTTCTCATGAGATTTCTAACATTGCCCACAATTATCAACTTTCTAAGTCTTTCTGAGCAAGAGAATTCGCAAAACAGTCATTTCTTCATTGCCGACCAAAAACAACGCTTTTTTACACTCCGGTCTCCCTTTCTCTTGGAAACAATGACTTACATCAATTCTTTTACATAATTCTTGTTTCTCATGACATTTCTAACATTGCCCACAATTATCAACTTTCTAAGTCTTTCTGAGCAAGAGAATTCGCAAAACAGTCATTTCTTCATTGCCGTCCAAAAACAACGCTTTTTTACACTCCGGTCTCCCTTTCTCTTGGAAACAATGACTTACATCAATTCTTTTACAAAATTCTTGTTTCTCATGACATTTCTAACATTGCCCACAATTATCAACTTTCTAAGTCCTTCTGAGCAAGAGAATTCGCAAAACAGTCATTTCTTCATTGCCGTCCAAAAACAACGCTTTTTTACTCTCCGGTCTCCCTTTCTCTTGGAAACAATGACTTACATCAATTCTTTTACATAATTCTTGTTTCTCATGACATTTCTAACATTGCCCACAATTATCAACTTTCTAAGTCTTTCTGAGCAAGAGAAATCGCAAAACAGTCATTTCTTCATTGGCGTCCAAAAACAACGCTTTTTTACACTCCGGTCTCCCTTTCTCTTGGAAACAATGACTTACATCAATTCTTTTACATAATTCTTGTTTCTCATGACATTTCTAACATTGCCCACAATTATCAACTTTCTAAGTCTTTCTGAGCAGGAGAAATCGCAAAACATAGTCATTTCTTCATTGCCGTCCAAAAACAACGCTTTTTTACACTCCGGTCTCCCTTTCTCTTGGAAACAATGACTTACATCAATTCTTTTACATAATTCTTGTTTCTCATGACATTTCTAACATTGCCCACAATTATCAACTTTCTAAGTCTTTCTGAGCAGGAGAAATCGCAAAACATAGTCATTTCTTCATTGCCGTCCAAAAACAACGCTTTTTTACACTCCGGTCTCCCTTTCTCTTGGAAACAATGACTTACATCAATTCTTTTACATAATTCTTGTTTCTCATGACATTTCTAACATTGCCCACAATTATCAACTTTCTAAGTCTTTCTGAGCAGGAGAAATCGCAAAACATAGTCATTTCTTCATTGCCGTCCAAAAACAACGCTTTTTTACACTCCGGTCTCCCTTTCTCTTGGAAACAATGACTTACATCAATTCTTTTACATAATTCTTGTTTCTCATGACATTTCTAACATTGCCCACAATTATCAACTTTCTAAGTCTTTCTGAGCAGGAGAAATCGCAAAACATAGTCATTTCTTCATTGCCGTCCAAAAACAACGCTTTTTTACACTCCGGTCTCCCTTTCTCTTGGAAACAATGACTTACATCAATTCTTTTACATAATTCTTGTTTCTCATGACATTTCTAACATTGCCCACAATTATCAACTTTCTAAGTCCTTCTGAGCAAGGAGAAATCGCAAAACAGTCATTTCTACATTGCCGTCCAAAAACAACGCTTTTTTACACTCCTGTCTCCCTTTCTCTTGGAAACAATGACTTACATCAATTCTTTTACATAATTCTTGTTTCTCATGACATTTCTAACATTGCCCACAATTATCAACTTTCTAAGTCTTTCTGAGCAGGAGAAATCGCAAAACATAGTCATTTCTTCATTGGCGTCCAAAAACAACGCTTTTTTACACTCCTGTCTCACTTTCTCTTGGAAACAATGACTTACATCAATTCTTTTACATAATTCTTGTTTCTCATGACATTTCTTACATTGCCCACAATTATCAACTTTCTAAGTCTTTCTGAGCAGGAGAAATCGCAAAACATAGTCATTTCTTCATTGCCGTCCAAAAACAACGCTTTTTTACACTCCTGTCTCCCTTTCTCTTGGAAACAATGACTTACATCAATTCTTTTACATAATTCTTGTTTCTCATGACATTTCTAACATTGCCCACAATTATCAACTTTCTAAGTCTTTCTGAGCAAGAGAAATCGCAAAACAGTCATTTCTTCATTGCCGTCCAAAAACAACGCTTTTTTACACTCCGGTCTCCCTTTCTCTTGGAAACAATGACTTACATCAATTCTTTTACATAATTCTTGTTTCTCATGACATTTCTAACATTGCCCACAATTATCAACTTTCTAAGTCTTTCTGAGCAGGAGAAATCGCAAAACATAGTCATTTCTTGATTGCCGTCCAAAAACAACGCTTTTTTACACTCCTGTCTCCCTTTCTCTTGGAAACAATGACTTACATCAATTCTTTTACATAATTCTTGTTTCTCATGACATTTCTAACATTGCCCACAATTATCAACTTTCTAAGTCTTTCTGAGCAGGAGAAATCGCAAAACATAGTCATTTCTTCATTGCCGTCCAAAAACAACGCTTTTTTACACTCCTGTCTCCCTTTCTCTTGGAAACAATGACTTACATCAATTCTTTTACATAATTCTTGTTTCTCATGACATTTCTAACATTGCCCACAATTATCAACTTTCTAAGTCTTTCTGAGCAAGAGAAATCGCAAAACAGTCATTTCTTCATTGGCGTCCAAAAACAACGCTTTTTTACACTCCGGTCTCCCTTTCTCTTGGAAACAATGACTTACATCAATTCTTTTACATAATTCTTGTTTCTCATGACATTTCTTACATTGCCCACAATTATCAACTTTCTAAGTCTTTCTGAGCAGGAGAAATCGCAAAACATAGTCATTTCTTCATTGCCGTCCAAAAACAACGCTTTTTTACACTCCTGTCTCCCTTTCTCTTGGAAACAATGACTTACATCAATTCTTTTACATAATTCTTGTTTCTCATGACATTTTTATCATTGCCCACAATTATCAACTTTCTAAGTCTTTCTGAGCAAGAGAAATCGCAAAACAGTAATTTCTTCATTGGCGTCCAAAAACAACGCTTTTTTACACTCCTGTCTCCCTTTCTCTTGGAAACAATGACTTACATCAATTCTTTTACATAATTCTTGTTTCTCATGACATTTCTATCATTGCCCACAATTATCAACTTTCTAAGTCTTTCTGAGCAAGAGAAATCGCAAAACAGTCATTTCTTCATTGGCGTCCAAAAACAACGCTTTTTTACACTCCTGTCTCCCTTTCTCTTGGAAAACAATGACTTACATCAATTCTTTTACATAATTCTTGTTTCTCATGACTCTTCTAACATTGCCCACAATTATCAACTTTCTAAGTCTTTCTGAGCAAGAGAAATCGCAAAACAGTCATTTCTTCATTGCCGTCCAAAAACAACGCTTTTTTTACACTCCTGTCTCCCTTTCTCTTGGAAACAATGACTTACATCAATTCTTTTACATAATTCTTGTTTCTCATGACATTTCTAACATTGCCCACAATTATCAACTTTCTAAGTCTTTCTGAGCAGGAGAAATCGCAAAACATAGTCATTTCTTCATTGGCGTCCAAAAACAACGCTTTTTTACACTCCTGTCTCACTTTCTCTTGGAAACAATGACTTACATCAATTCTTTTACATTATTCTTGTTTCTCATGACATTTCTTACATTGCCCACAATTATCAACTTTCTAAGTCTTTCTGAGCAGGAGAAATCGCAAAACATAGTCATTTCTTCATTGCCGTCCAAAAACAACGCTTTTTTACACTCCTGTCTCCCCTTTCTCTTGGAAACAATGACTTACATCAATTCTTTTACATAATTCTTGTTTCTCATGACATTTCTAACATTGCCCACAATTATCAACTTTCTAAGTCTTTCTGAGCAAGAGAAATCGCAAAACAGTCATTTCTTCATTGCCGTCCAAAAACAACGCTTTTTTACACTCTGGTCTCCCTTTCTCTTGGAAACAATGACTTACATCAATTCTTTTACATAATTCTTGTTTCTCATGACATTTCTAACATTGCCCACAATTATCAACTTTCTAAGTCTTTCTGAGCAGGAGAAATCGCAAAACAGTCATTTCTTCATTGGCGTCCAAAAACAACGCTTTTTTACACTCGGTCTCCCTTTCTCTTGGAAACAATGACTTACATCAATTCTTTTACATAATTCTTGTTTCTCATGACATTTCTAACATTGCCCACAATTATCAACTTTCTAAGTCTTTCTGAGCAGGAGAAATCGCAAAACAGTCATTTCTTCATTGCCGTCCAAAAACAACGCTTTTTTACACTCCGGTCTCCCTTTCTCTTGGAAACAATGACTTACATCAATTCTTTTACATAATTCTTGTTTCTCATGACATTTCTAACATTGCCCACAATTATAAACTTTCTAAGTCTTTCTGAGCAGGAGAAATCGCAAAACATAGTCATTTCTTCATTGCCGTCCAAAAACAACGCTTTTTTACACTCCTGTCTCCCTTTCTCTTGGAAACAATGACTTACATCAATTCTTTTACATAATTCTTGTTTCTCATGACATTTCTAACATTGCCCACAATTATAAACTTTCTAAGTCTTTCTGAGCAGGAGAAATCGCAAAACATAGTCATTTCTTCATTGCCGTCCAAAAACAACGCTTTTTTACACTCCTGTCTCCCTTTCTCTTGGAAACAATGACTTACATCAATTCTTTTACATAATTCTTGTTTCTCATGACATTTCTAACATTGCCCACAATTATCAACTTTCTAAGTCTTTCTGAGCAAGAGAAATCGCAAAACAGTCATTTCTTCATTGACGTCCAAAAACAACGCTTTTTTACACTCCGGTCTCCCTTTCTCTTGGAAACAATGACTTACATCAATTCTTTTACATAATTCTTGTTTCTCATGACATTTCTAACATTGCCCACAATTATAAACTTTCTAAGTCTTTCTGAGCAGGAGAAATCGCAAAACATAGTCATTTCTTCATTGCCGTCCAAAAACAACGCTTTTTTACACTCCTGTCTCCCTTTCTCTTGGAAACAATGACTTACATCAATTCTTTTACATAATTCTTGTTTCTCATGACATTTCTAACATTGCCCACAATTATAAACTTTCTAAGTCTTTCTGAGCAGGAGAAATCGCAAAACATAGTCATTTCTTCATTGCCGTCCAAAAACAACGCTTTTTTACACTCCTGTCTCCCTTTCTCTTGGAAACAATGACTTACATCAATTCTTTTACATAATTCTTGTTTCTCATGACATTTCTAACATTGCCCACAATTATCAACTTTCTAAGTCTTTCTGAGCAAGAGAAATCGCAAAACAGTCATTTCTTCATTGCCGTCCAAAAACAACGCTTTTTTACACTCCTGTCTCCCTTTCTCTTGGAAACAATGACTTACATCAATTCTTTTACATAATTCTTGTTTCTCATGACATTTCTAATATTGCCCACAATTATCAACTTTCTAAGTCTTTCTGAGCAAGAGAAATCGCAAAACAGTCATTTCTTCATTGGCGTCCAAAAACAACGCTTTTTTTACACTCTGGTCTCCCTTTCTCTTGGAAACAATGACTTACATCAATTCTTTTACATAATTCTTGTTTCTCATGACATTTCTAACATTGCCCACAATTATCAACTTTCTAAGTCTTTCTGAGCAGGAGAAATCGCAAAACAGTCATTTCTTCATTGGCGTCCAAAAACAACGCTTTTTTACACTCCGGTCTCCCTTTCTCTTGGAAACAATGACTTACATCAATTCTTTTACATAATTCTTGTTTCTCATGACATTTCTAACATTGCCCACAATTATCAACTTTCTAAGTCTTTCTGAGCAAGAGAAATCGCAAAACAGTCATTTCTTCATTGACGTCCAAAAACAACGCTTTTTTACACTCCTGTCTCCCTTTCTCTTGGAAACAATGACTTACATCAATTCTTTTACATAATTCTTGTTTCTCATGACATTTCTAATATTGCCCACAATTATCAACTTTCTAAGTCTTTCTGAGCAGGAGAAATCGCAAAACAGTCATTTCTTCATTGCCGTCCAAAAACAACGCTTTTTTACACTCCGGTCTCCCTTTCTCTTGGAAACAATGACTTACATCAATTCTTTTACATAATTCTTGTTTCTCATGACATTTCTAACATTGCCCACAATTATAAACTTTCTAAGTCTTTCTGAGCAGGAGAAATCGCAAAACATAGTCATTTCTTCATTGCCGTCCAAAAACAACGCTTTTTTACACTCCTGTCTCCCTTTCTCTTGGAAACAATGACTTACATCAATTCTTTTACATAATTCTTGTTTCTCATGACATTTCTAACATTGCCCACAATTATAAACTTTCTAAGTCTTTCTGAGCAGGAGAAATCGCAAAACATAGTCATTTCTTCATTGCCGTCCAAAAACAACGCTTTTTTACACTCCTGTCTCCCTTTCTCTTGGAAACAATGACTTACATCAATTCTTTTACATAATTCTTGTTTCTCATGACATTTCTAACATTGCCCACAATTATCAACTTTCTAAGTCTTTCTGAGCAAGAGAAATCGCAAAACAGTCATTTCTTCATTGACGTCCAAAAACAACGCTTTTTTACACTCCTGTCTCCCTTTCTCTTGGAAACAATGACTTACATCAATTCTTTTACATAATTCTTGTTTCTCATGACATTTCTAATATTGCCCACAATTATCAACTTTCTAAGTCTTTCTGAGCAAGAGAAATCGCAAAACAGTCATTTCTTCATTGGCGTCCAAAAACAACGCTTTTTTACACTCCGGTCTCCCTTTCTCTTGGAAACAATGACTTACATCAATTCTTTTACATAATTCTTGTTTCTCATGACATTTCTAACATTGCCCACAATTATAAACTTTCTAAGTCTTTCTGAGCAAGAGAAATCGCAAAACAGTCATTTCTTCATTGCCGTCCAAAAACAACGCTTTTTTACACTCCGGTCTCCCTTTCTCTTGGAAACAATGACTTACATCAATTCTTTTACATAATTCTTGTTTCTCATGACATTTCTAACATTGCCCACAATTATCAACTTTCTAAGTCTTTCTGAGCAGGAGAAATCGCAAAACATAGTCATTTCTTCATTGCCGTCCAAAAACAACGCTTTTTTACACTCCTGTCTCCCTTTCTCTTGGAAACAATGACTTACATCAATTCTTTTACATAATTCTTGTTTCTCATGACATTTCTAACATTGCCCACAATTATAAACTTTTTAAGTCTTTATGAGCAGGAGAAATCGCAAAACATAGTCATTTCTTCATTGCCGTCCAAAAACAACGCTTTTTTACACTCCTGTCTCCCTTTCTCTTGGAAACAATGACTTACATCAATTCTTTTACATAATTCTTGTTTCTCATGACATTTCTAACATTGCCCACAATTATCAACTTTCTAAGTCTTTCTGAGCAAGAGAAATCGCAAAACAGTCATTTCTTCATTGCCGTCCAAAAACAACGCTTTTTTACACTCCTGTCTCCCTTTCTCTTGGAAACAATGACTTACATCAATTCTTTTACATAATTCTTGTTTCTCATGACATTTCTAACATTGCCCACAATTATCAACTTTCTAAGTCTTTCTGAGCAGGAGAAATCGCAAAACATAGTCATTTCTTCATTGCCGTCCAAAAACAACGCTTTTTTACACTCCTGTCTCCCTTTCTCTTGGAAACAATGACTTACATCAATTCTTTTACATAATTCTTGTTTCTCATGACATTTCTAACATTGCCCACAATTATCAACTTTCTAAGTCTTTCTGAGCAGGAGAAATCGCAAAACATAGTCATTTCTTCATTGCCGTCCAAAAACAACGCTTTTTTACACTCCTGTCTCCCTTTCTCTTGGAAACAATGACTTACATCAATTCTTTTACATAATTCTTGTTTCTCATGACATTTCTAACATTGCCCACAATTATCAACTTTCTAAGTCTTTCTGAGCAGGAGAAATCGCAAAACATAGTCATTTCTTCATTGCCGTCCAAAAACAACGCTTTTTTACACTCCTGTCTCCCTTTCTCTTGGAAACAATGACTTACATCAATTCTTTTACATAATACTTGTTTCTCATGACATTTCTAACATTGCCCACAATTATCAACTTTCTAAGTCTTTCTGAGCAGGAGAAATCGCAAAACATAGTCATTTCTTCATTGGCGTCCAAAAACAACGCTTTTTTACACTCCTGTCTCACTTTCTCTTGGAAACAATGACTTACATCAATTCTTTTACATAATTCTTGTTTCTCATGACATTTCTTACATTGCCCACAATTATCAACTTTCTAAGTCTTTCTGAGCAGGAGAAATCGCAAAACATAGTCATTTCTTCATTGCCGTCCAAAAACAACGCTTTTTTACACTCCTGTCTCCCTTTCTCTTGGAAACAATGACTTACATCAATTCTTTTACATAATTCTTGTTTCTCATGACATTTCTAACATTGCCCACAATTATCAACTTTCTAAGTCTTTCTGAGCAAGAGAAATCGCAAAACAGTCTTTTCTTCATTGGCGTTCAAAAACAACGCTTTTTTACACTCCGGTCTCCCTTTCTCTTGGAAACAATGACTTACATCAATTCTTTTACATAATTCTTGTTTCTCATGACATTTCTAACATTGCCCACAATTATCAACTTTCTAAGTCTTTCTGAGCAGGAGAAATCGCAAAACAGTCATTTCTTCATTGGCGTCCAAAAACAACGCTTTTTTACACTCCGGTCTCCCTTTCTCTTGGAAACAATGACTTACATCAATTCTTTTACATAATTCTTGTTTCTCATGACATTTCTAACATTGCCCACAATTATCAACTTTCTAAGTCTTTCTGAGCAAGAGAAATCGCAAAACAGTCATTTCTTCATTGCCGTCCAAAAACAACGCTTTTTTACACTCCGGTCTCCCTTTCTCTTGGAAACAATGACTTACATCAATTCTTTTACATAATTCTTGTTTCTCATGACATTTCTAACATTGCCCACAATTATCAACTTTCTAAGTCTTTCTGAGCAAGAGAAATCGCAAAACAGTCATTTCTTCATTGCCGTCCAAAAACAACGCTTTTTTACACTCCTGTCTCCCTTTCTCTTGGAAACAATGACTTACATCAATTCTTTTACATAATTCTTGTTTCTCATGACATTTCTAACATTGCCCACAATTATCAACTTTCTAAGTCTTTCTGAGCAGGAGAAATCGCAAAACAGTCATTTCTTCATTGGCGTCCAAAAACAACGCTTTTTTACACTCCGGTCTCCTTTTCTCTTGGAAACAATGACTTACATCAATTCTTTTACATAATTCTTGTTTCTCATGACATTTCTAACATTGCCCACAATTATCAACTTTCTAAGTCTTTCTGAGCAAGAGAAATCGCAAAACAGTCATTTCTTCATTGCCGTCGAAAAACAACGCTTTTTTACACTCCGGTCTCCCTTTCTCTTGGAAACAATGACTTACATCAATTCTTTTACATAATTCTTGTTTCTCATGACATTTCTAACATTGCCCACAATTATCAACTTTCTAAGTCTTTCTGAGCAAGAGAAATCGCAAAACAGTCATTTCTTCATTGCCGTCCAAAAACAACGCTTTTTTACACTCCTGTCACCCTTTCTCTTGGAAACAATGACTTACATCAATTCTTTTACATAATTCTTGTTTCTCATGACATTTCTAACATTGCCCACAATTATCAACTTTCTAAGTCTTTCTGAGCAAGAGAAATCGCAAAACAGTCATTTCTTCATTGCCGTCCAAAAACAACGCTTTTTTACACTCCGGTCTCCCTTTCTCTTGGAAACAATGACTTACATCAATTCTTTTACATAATTCTTGTTTCTCATGACATTTCTAACATTGCCCACAATTATCAACTTTCTAAGTCTTTCTGAGCAGGAGAAATCGCAAAACAGTCATTTCTTCATTGGCGTCCAAAAACAACGCTTTTTTACACTCCGGTCTCCCTTTCTCTTGGAAACAATGACTTACATCAATTCTTTTACATAATTCTTGTTTCTCATGACATTTCTAACATTGCCCACAATTATCAACTTTCTAAGTCTTTCTGAGCAAGAGAAATCGCAAAACAGTCATTTCTTCATTGCCGTCCAAAAACAACGCTTTTTTACACTCCGGTCTCCCTTTCTCTTGGAAACAATGACTTACATCAATTCTTTTACATAATTCTTGTTTCTCATGACATTTCTTACATTGCCCACAATTATCAACTTTCTAAGTCTTTCTGAGCAGGAGAAATCGCAAAACATAGTCATTTCTTCATTGCCGTCCAAAAACAACGCTTTTTTACACTCCTGTCTCCCTTTCTCTTGGAAACAATGACTTACATCAATTCTTTTACATAATTCTTGTTTCTCATGACATTTCTAACATTGCCCACAATTATCAACTTTCTAAGTCTTTCTGAGCAAGAGAAATCGCAAAACAGTCATTTCTTCATTGCCGTCCAAAAACAACGCTTTTTTACACTCCGGTCTCCCTTTCTCTTGGAAACAATGACTTACATCAATTCTTTTACATAATTCTTGTTTCTCATGACATTTCTAACATTGCCCACAATTATCAACTTTCTAAGTCTTTCTGAGCAGGAGAAATCGCAAAACAGTCATTTCTTCATTGGCGTCCAAAAACAACGCTTTTTTACACTCCGGTCTCCCTTTCTCTTGGAAACAATGACTTACATCAATTCTTTTACATAATTCTTGTTTCTCATGACATTTCTAACATTGCCCACAATTATCAACTTTCTAAGTCTTTCTGAGCAAGAGAAATCGCAAAACAGTCATTTCTTCATTGCCGTCCAAAATCAACGCTTTTTTACACTCCGGTCTCCCTTTCTCTTGGAAACAATGACTTACATCAATTCTTTTACATAATTCTTGTTTCTCATGACATTTCTAACATTGCCCACAATTATCAACTTTCTAAGTCTTTCTGAGCAAGAGAAATCGCAAAACAGTCATTTCTTCATTGCCGTCCAAAAACAACGCTTTTTTACACTCCGGTCTCCCTTTCTCTTGGAAACAATGACTTACATCAATTCTTTTACATAATTCTTGTTTCTCATGACATTTCTAACATTGCCCACAATTATCAACTTTCTAAGTCTTTCTGAGCAAGAGAAATCGCAAAACAGTCATTTCTTCATTGCCGTCCAAAAACAACGCTTTTTTACACTCCGGTCTCCCTTTCTCTTGGAAACAATGACTTACATCAATTCTTTTACATAATTCTTGTTTCTCATGACATTTCTAACATTGCCCACAATTATCAACTTTCTAAGTCTTTCTGAGCAAGAGAAATCGCAAAACAGTTATTTCTTCATTGCCGTCCAAAAACAACGCTTTTTTACACTCCGGTCTCCCTTTCTCTTGGAAACAATGACTTACATCAATTCTTTTACATAATTCTTGTTTCTCATGACATTTCTAACATTGCCCACAATTATCAACTTTCTGAATCTTTCTGAGCAGGAGAAATCGCAAAACATAGTCATTTCTTCATTGCCGTCCAAAAACAACGCTTTTTTACACTCCTGTCTCCCTTTCTCTTGGAAACAATGACTTACATCAATTCTTTTACATAATTCTTGTTTCTCATGACATTTCTAATATTGCCCACAATTATCAACTTTCTAAGTCTTTCTGAGCAAGAGAAATCGCAAAACAGTCATTTCTTCATTGGCGTCCAAAAACAACGCTTTTTTACACTCCGGTCTCCCTTTCTCTTGGAAACAATGACTTACATCAATTCTTTTACATAATTCTTGTTTCTCATGACATTTCTTACATTGCCCACAATTATCAACTTTCTAAGTCTTTCTGAGCAGGAGAAATCACAAAACATAGTCATTTCTTCATTGCCGTCCAAAAACAACGCTTTTTTACACTCCTGTCTCCCTTTCTCTTGGAAACAATGACTTACATCAATTCTTTTACATAATTCTTGTTTCTCATGACATTTCTAACATTGCCCACAATTATCAACTTTCTAAGTCTTTCTGAGCAGGAGAAATCGCAAAACATAGTCATTTCTTCATTGCCGTCCAAAAACAACGCTTTTTTACACTCCTGTCTCCCTTTCTCTTGGAAACAATGACTTACATCAATTCTTTTACATAATTCTTGTTTCTCATGACATTTCTAACATTGCCCACAATTATCAACTTTCTAAGTCTTTCTGAGCAAGAGAAATCGCAAAACAGTCATTTCTTCATTGCCGTCCAAAAACAACGCTTTTTTACACTCCGGTCTCCCTTTCTCTTGGAAACAATGACTTACATCAATTCTTTTACATAATTCTTGTTTCTCATGACATTTCTTACATTGCCCACAATTATCAACTTTCTAAGTCTTTCTGAGCAAGAGAAATCGCAAAACAGTCATTTCTTCATTGCCGTCCAAAAACAACGCTTTTTTACACTCCGGTCTCCCTTTCTCTTGGAAACAATGACTTACATCAATTCTTTTACATAATTCTTGTTTCTCATGACATTTCTAACATTGCCCACAATTATCAACTTTCTAAGTCTTTCTGAGCAAGAGAAATCGCAAAACAGTTATTTCTTCATTGCCGTCCAAAAACAACGCTTTTTTACACTCCGGTCTCCCTTTCTCTTGGAAACAATGACTTACATCAATTCTTTTACATAATTCTTGTTTCTCATGACATTTCTAACATTGCCCACAATTATCAACTTTCTGAATCTTTCTGAGCAGGAGAAATCGCAAAACATAGTCATTTCTTCATTGCCGTCCAAAAACAACGCTTTTTTACACTCCTGTCTCCCTTTCTCTTGGAAACAATGACTTACATCAATTCTTTTACATAATTCTTGTTTCTCATGACATTTCTAATATTGCCCACAATTATCAACTTTCTAAGTCTTTCTGAGCAAGAGAAATCGCAAAACAGTCATTTCTTCATTGGCGTCCAAAAACAACGCTTTTTTACACTCCGGTCTCCCTTTCTCTTGGAAACAATGACTTACATCAATTCTTTTACATAATTCTTGTTTCTCATGACATTTCTTACATTGCCCACAATTATCAACTTTCTAAGTCTTTCTGAGCAGGAGAAATCACAAAACATAGTCATTTCTTCATTGCCGTCCAAAAACAACGCTTTTTTACACTCCTGTCTCCCTTTCTCTTGGAAACAATGACTTACATCAATTCTTTTACATAATTCTTGTTTCTCATGACATTTCTAACATTGCCCACAATTATCAACTTTCTAAGTCTTTCTGAGCAGGAGAAATCGCAAAACATAGTCATTTCTTCATTGCCGTCCAAAAACAACGCTTTTTTACACTCCTGTCTCCCTTTCTCTTGGAAACAATGACTTACATCAATTCTTTTACATAATTCTTGTTTCTCATGACATTTCTAACATTGCCCACAATTATCAACTTTCTAAGTCTTTCTGAGCAAGAGAAATCGCAAAACAGTCATTTCTTCATTGCCGTCCAAAAACAACGCTTTTTTACACTCCGGTCTCCCTTTCTCTTGGAAACAATGACTTACATCAATTCTTTTACATAATTCTTGTTTCTCATGACATTTTTAACATTGCCCACAATTATCAACTTTCTAAGTCCTTCTGAGCAAGAGAAATCGCAAAACAGTCATTTCTTCATTGCCGTCCAAAAACAACGCTTTTTTACACTCCTGTCTCCCTTTCTCTTGGAAACAATGACTTACATCAATTCTTTTACATAATTCTTGTTTCTCATGACATTTCTAACATTGCCCACAATTATCAACTTTCTAAGTCTTTCTGAGCAGGAGAAATCGCAAAACATAGTCATTTCTTCATTGGCGTCCAAAAACAACGCTTTTTTACACTCCTGTCTCACTTTCTCTTGGAAACAATGACTTACATCAATTCTTTTACATAATTCTTGTTTCTCATGACATTTCTTACATTGCCCACAATTATCAACTTTCTAAGTCTTTCTGAGCAGGAGAAATCGCAAAACATAGTCATTTCTTCATTGCCGTCCAAAAACAACGCTTTTTTACACTCCTGTCTCCCTTTCTCTTGGAAACAATGACTTACATCAATTCTTTTACATAATTCTTGTTTCTCATGACATTTCTAATATTGCCCACAATTATCAACTTTCTAAGTCTTTCTGAGCAAGAGAAATCGCAAAACAGTCATTTCTTCATTGGCGTCCAAAAACAACGCTTTTTTACACTCCGGTCTCCCTTTCTCTTGGAAACAATGACTTACATCAATTCTTTTACATAATTCTTGTTTCTCATGACATTTCTTACATTGCCCACAATTATCAACTTTCTAAGTCTTTCTGAGCAGGAGAAATCGCAAAACAGTCATTTCTTCATTGGCGTCCAAAAACAACGCTTTTTTACACTCCGGTCTCCCTTTCTCTTGGAAACAATGACTTACATCAATTCTTTTACATAATTCTTGTTTTTCATGACATTTCTAACATTGCCCACAATTATCAACTTTCTAAGTCTTTCTGAGCAAGAGAAATCGCAAAACAGTCATTTCTTCATTGCCGTCCAAAAACAACGCTTTTTTACACACCTGTCTCCCTTTCTCTTGGAAACAATGACTTACATCAATTCTTTTACATAATTCTTGTTTCTCATGACATTTCTAACATTGCCCACAATTATCAACTTTCTAAGTCTTTCTGAGCAGGAGAAATCGCAAAACAGTCATTTCTTCATTGGCGTCCAAAAACAACGCTTTTTTACACTCCGGTCTCCCTTTCTCTTGGAAACAATGACTTACATCAATTCTTTTACATAATTCTTGTTTCTCATGACATTTCTAACATTGCCCACAATTATCAACTTTCTAAGTCTTTCTGAGCAAGAGAAATCGCAAAACAGTCATTTCTTCATTGCCGTCCAAAAACAACGCTTTTTTACACTCCGGTCTCCCTTTCTCTTGGAAACAATGACTTACATCAATTCTTTTACATAATTCTTGTTTCTCATGACATTTCTAACATTGCCCACAATTATCAACTTTCTAAGTCTTTCTGAGCAAGAGAAATCGCAAAACAGTCATTTCTTCATTGCCGTCCAAAAACAACGCTTTTTTACACTCCTGTCACCCTTTCTCTTGGAAACAATGACTTACATCAATTCTTTTACATAATTCTTGTTTCTCATGACATTTCTAACATTGCCCACAATTATCAACTTTCTAAGTCTTTCTGAGCAAGAGAAATCGCAAAACAGTCATTTCTTCATTGCCGTCCAAAAACAACGCTTTTTTACACTCCGGTCTCCCTTTCTCTTGGAAACAATGACTTACATCAATTCTTTTACATAATTCTTGTTTCTCATGACATTTCTAACATTGCCCACAATTATCAACTTTCTAAGTCTTTCTGAGCAGGAGAAATCGCAAAACAGTCATTTCTTCATTGGCGTCCAAAAACAACGCTTTTTTACACTCCGGTCTCCCTTTCTCTTGGAAACAATGACTTACATCAATTCTTTTACATAATTCTTGTTTCTCATGACATTTCTAACATTGCCCACAATTATCAACTTTCTAAGTCTTTCTGAGCAAGAGAAATCGCAAAACAGTCATTTCTTCATTGCCGTCCAAAAACAACGCTTTTTTACACTCCGGTCTCCCTTTCTCTTGGAAACAATGACTTACATCAATTCTTTTACATAATTCTTGTTTCTCATGACATTTCTTACATTGCCCACAATTATCAACTTTCTAAGTCTTTCTGAGCAGGAGAAATCGCAAAACATAGTCATTTCTTCATTGCCGTCCAAAAACAACGCTTTTTTACACTCCTGTCTCCCTTTCTCTTGGAAACAATGACTTACATCAATTCTTTTACATAATTCTTGTTTCTCATGACATTTCTAACATTGCCCACAATTATCAACTTTCTAAGTCTTTCTGAGCAAGAGAAATCGCAAAACAGTCATTTCTTCATTGCCGTCCAAAAACAACGCTTTTTTACACTCCGGTCTCCCTTTCTCTTGGAAACAATGACTTACATCAATTCTTTTACATAATTCTTGTTTCTCATGACATTTCTAACATTGCCCACAATTATCAACTTTCTAAGTCTTTCTGAGCAGGAGAAATCGCAAAACAGTCATTTCTTCATTGGCGTCCAAAAACAACGCTTTTTTACACTCCGGTCTCCCTTTCTCTTGGAAACAATGACTTACATCAATTCTTTTACATAATTCTTGTTTCTCATGACATTTCTAACATTGCCCACAATTATCAACTTTCTAAGTCTTTCTGAGCAAGAGAAATCGCAAAACAGTCATTTCTTCATTGCCGTCCAAAATCAACGCTTTTTTACACTCCGGTCTCCCTTTCTCTTGGAAACAATGACTTACATCAATTCTTTTACATAATTCTTGTTTCTCATGACATTTCTAACATTGCCCACAATTATCAACTTTCTAAGTCTTTCTGAGCAAGAGAAATCGCAAAACAGTCATTTCTTCATTGCCGTCCAAAAACAACGCTTTTTTACACTCCGGTCTCCCTTTCTCTTGGAAACAATGACTTACATCAATTCTTTTACATAATTCTTGTTTCTCATGACATTTCTAACATTGCCCACAATTATCAACTTTCTAAGTCTTTCTGAGCAAGAGAAATCGCAAAACAGTCATTTCTTCATTGCCGTCCAAAAACAACGCTTTTTTACACTCCGGTCTCCCTTTCTCTTGGAAACAATGACTTACATCAATTCTTTTACATAATTCTTGTTTCTCATGACATTTCTAACATTGCCCACAATTATCAACTTTCTAAGTCTTTCTGAGCAAGAGAAATCGCAAAACAGTTATTTCTTCATTGCCGTCCAAAAACAACGCTTTTTTACACTCCGGTCTCCCTTTCTCTTGGAAACAATGACTTACATCAATTCTTTTACATAATTCTTGTTTCTCATGACATTTCTAACATTGCCCACAATTATCAACTTTCTGAATCTTTCTGAGCAGGAGAAATCGCAAAACATAGTCATTTCTTCATTGCCGTCCAAAAACAACGCTTTTTTACACTCCTGTCTCCCTTTCTCTTGGAAACAATGACTTACATCAATTCTTTTACATAATTCTTGTTTCTCATGACATTTCTAATATTGCCCACAATTATCAACTTTCTAAGTCTTTCTGAGCAAGAGAAATCGCAAAACAGTCATTTCTTCATTGGCGTCCAAAAACAACGCTTTTTTACACTCCGGTCTCCCTTTCTCTTGGAAACAATGACTTACATCAATTCTTTTACATAATTCTTGTTTCTCATGACATTTCTTACATTGCCCACAATTATCAACTTTCTAAGTCTTTCTGAGCAGGAGAAATCGCAAAACATAGTCATTTCTTCATTGCCGTCCAAAAACAACGCTTTTTTACACTCCTGTCTCCCTTTCTCTTGGAAACAATGACTTACATCAATTCTTTTACATAATTCTTGTTTCTCATGACATTTCTAACATTGCCCACAATTATCAACTTTCTAAGTCTTTCTGAGCAGGAGAAATCGCAAAACATAGTCATTTCTTCATTGCCGTCCAAAAACAACGCTTTTTTACACTCCTGTCTCCCTTTCTCTTGGAAACAATGACTTACATCAATTCTTTTACATAATTCTTGTTTCTCATGACATTTCTAACATTGCCCACAATTATCAACTTTCTAAGTCTTTCTGAGCAAGAGAAATCGCAAAACAGTCATTTCTTCATTGCCGTCCAAAAACAACGCTTTTTTACACTCCGGTCTCCCTTTCTCTTGGAAACAATGACTTACATCAATTCTTTTACATAATTCTTGTTTCTCATGACATTTCTAACATTGCCCACAATTATCAACTTTCTAAGTCTTTCTGAGCAAGAGAAATCGCAAAACAGTCATTTCTTCATTGCCGTCCAAAAACAACGCTTTTTTACACTCCGGTCTCCCTTTCTCTTGGAAACAATGACTTACATCAATTCTTTTACATAATTCTTGTTTCTCATGACATTTCTAACATTGCCCACAATTATCAACTTTCTAAGTCTTTCTGAGCAAGAGAAATCGCAAAACAGTTATTTCTTCATTGCCGTCCAAAATCAACGCTTTTTTACACTCCGGTCTCCCTTTCTCTTGGAAACAATGACTTACATCAATTCTTTTACATAATTCTTGTTTCTCATGACATTTCTAACATTGCCCACAATTATCAACTTTCTAAGTCTTTCTGAGCAAGAGAAATCGCAAAACAGTCATTTCTTCATTGCCGTCCAAAAACAACGCTTTTTTACACTCCGGTCTCCCTTTCTCTTGGAAACAATGACTTACATCAATTCTTTTACATAATTCTTGTTTCTCATGACATTTCTAACATTGCCCACAATTATCAACTTTCTAAGTCTTTCTGAGCAAGAGAAATCGCAAAACAGTCATTTCTTCATTGCCGTCCAAAAACAACGCTTTTTTACACTCCGGTCTCCCTTTCTCTTGGAAACAATGACTTACATCAATTCTTTTACATAATTCTTGTTTCTCATGACATTTCTAACATTGCCCACAATTATCAACTTTCTAAGTCTTTCTGAGCAGGAGAAATCGCAAAACATAGTCATTTCTTCATTGCCGTCCAAAAACAACGCTTTTTTACACTCCTGTCTCCCTTTCTCTTGGAAACAATGACTTACATCAATTCTTTTACATAATTCTTGTTTCTCATGACATTTCTAACATTGCCCACAATTATCAACTTTCTAAGTCTTTCTGAGCAAGAGAAATCGCAAAACAGTCATTTCTTCATTGCCGTCCAAAAACAACGCTTTTTTACACTCCGGTCTCCCTTTCTCTTGGAAACAATGACTTACATCAATTCTTTTACATAATTCTTGTTTCTCATGACATTTCTAACATTGCCCACAATTATCAACTTTCTGAATCTTTCTGAGCAGGAGAAATCGCAAAACATAGTCATTTCTTCATTGCCGTCCAAAAACAACGCTTTTTTACACTCCTGTCTCCCTTTCTCTTGGAAACAATGACTTACATCAATTCTTTTACATAATTCTTGTTTCTCATGACATTTCTAATATTGCCCACAATTATCAACTTTCTAAGTCTTTCTGAGCAAGAGAAATCGCAAAACAGTCATTTCTTCATTGGCGTCCAAAAACAACGCTTTTTTACACTCCGGTCTCCCTTTCTCTTGGAAACAATGACTTACATCAATTCTTTTACATAATTCTTGTTTCTCATGACATTTCTTACATTGCCCACAATTATCAACTTTCTAAGTGTCACGGGCACTAGGAGTCTTTACCCAGGGATCACCAGATGGTAGGCTTACCAGAGCAATGTAGATGGTAATAGGGTACTCTGGTAGCTGGGTGATCACGGAACATGAAATGATGGCCGATGAGATGCTCAGGAAAGTCTATGACTAGCAACACTGGTAATAATGAGGTAATGATACACAAGGAACTGTATGGACAAGGACATGTGAAGGTAGTCAGTGGTCTGCGATAGCAAGTTGTACCACTGCTATAGTGAGGAGGAATGTCCAACAGAAACAAGGAGGTGATGAGAGTCAGCGGTCTGCGGGTAGCAAGTTGTACCGCTGTCTGAGTGAAGGAATGGAATCCAAGTGGAGGTATCCAGGTAGTCAGTGGTCTGCGGTAGCAAGTTGTACCACTGCTATGTGAGAGGATAATGGAACAGGTGATACCGGAAACAGGGATCAGTGGTCTGACATCAGCAAGTTGTACCACTGTATATATATGTGAGGAGGTGCACGGGGGAAGACTGCAACACAGGATATACACAGGCACCTTATACACGATCCACAGTAATATGCACAATATAGGTATATATATATGTAAATGACTGATCAGGTCTGCAATCTAGAAAGTCTCTTGAAGTAGTCCAGCACGATGATAACACAGTCAATGATGGCAATAGACTCAGCGGATAGCAGACTCCAGAGAGAACCAAACACAGTCCAGCAAGATATGCAATACACAGCACAGTCAATGAGAAGTATGCATACCGTGGTTCAGCAGTAGCAGTCAGATGGGATTGCAGCGGTACCTGAGCGGCTGGAGGCCGACTGGATAGGAAGTCCCTGGATAGGAGAAGCAGCGGTCTAGCAGGTGCAGCGCACAGGTGAGTAGACCGACAGGAACACGAATCCACAGGAGTCAGCAACACGTGGAACTGGACTCATAGGAAACCCAGGAGAATGGAGATGATCCAGCAGAGGGTAGTAGAAGAGATACAAATCCAATGCTGACAGGAGGGTAGAGGCCAGTGGAACACGTGAAGGCGTGGAGAGTGGATCAGCAGGAGATGGACGATAGCGCTGACCACAGCGGCAGGACTCAGTGGCACACGGAGGTAACCAGTAGCAACCACAGGAACCAACAGCGATGAGAAACAGGAGTGCAGCGCAGGGCAGGAGCTGTAGATCACGAAGTGAAGCAGATGGTAATGAAAAGCGGCAGTCTCGAGGAAGGCACAGCAAAGATGAGATGAGAGTGTAGTGCACGGAGGCAGCGGATAGTAGTCAGCTGGCAGTCACGATGTTGAACACAGGCGAGTTGCAAGCAGGAGACTGTAGTGCACAGAGGCAGCGGATAGCAATCAGCAAACAGACTAGATGAGAAGCAGGTGAGTGAGGTAAAAGCTGGAGTGCACGGAGGCAGCGGATAGCAATGAGCAAACAGTCACATTGATATAAAATAACGTTGAAGTGGTGTAGAAGACTGTAGTGCACGGAGGCAGCGGATAGGAATCAGCAAACAGTCATGATGATACAGTTGATGGTAGAAGTGGTATGGAACCACAGTAGTAGAAGTGGTTTGGAAACCACAGGAATCAGCAGCACTGAATACACAAGTAATACAGGAACACCTTCAGAGACTCATGAGGAATGAGACTCCAAGATCAGGCAACGTGGTGTTGACCACAGGTGCTTAATATAGGGAGGTTGCCTGATCTGCCAATTAAGTTAAAGGAACATACACTGGAGGTATAGAAAGGGCTGCGCATGCGCAGTCCCTCAGGATGGAGGACGGCCACGGTTCCTAAATGTCCGGGAAGAAGCACTCACAGTCCGGTGAGTGACAGTACCCCCCCCTTTTAAAGGTGGGCACAGAACGCCTGGAACCGGGCTTGTCCGGATTTTTGGAATAAAACTTCTTCAGAAGGGCAGGAGCATTAAGATCTTCAGCTTTGATCCATGAACGCTCTTCAGGACCAAAGCCCTTCCAATGAACGAGGAAACGGAGGACTCCTCGCGAAATTTTTGCATCCAATACCTCAGTAATCTCGAAATCCTCCTCCTGATGAACTTGAACTGGCTGCGGTGCTGAGGGAGGAGTCGAGAAACGGTTGATGATGAGAGGTTTGAGCAAGGACACATGGAAGGCATTGGAAATCCGAAGATTCTTAGGAAGAAGAAGTTTAACACATACTGGATTGATAACTTGAATGATCCTATATGGACCAATAAAACGAGGGGCGAATTTCATAGATGGAACCTTCAAACGAATATTTTTGGTAGATAACCAGACACGATCTCCAATTTTTAGTGGTGGAATAGCCCGCCTCTTCTTATCTGCGAAAGACTTATATTTGTTAGATGTCTTCTTTAAACAGGTTTTGACCTGAGACCAGATATTTTTGAAGGTCTGACAAGCAGTCTCCACAGCAGGAACTTGGGTGGGCGGGAGGGCAGGAAATTCCGGAAAAGACGGATGGTGACCGTAGACCACAAAGAATGGAGTTTTGGATGATGACTCATGGTACATGTTGTTATGGGCGAATTCAGCCCAAGGGAGCAATTCTACCCAGTTGTCTTGATTGGCTGATGAAAATATCCTTATAAAAGTCTCAAGATCTTGATTGACACGTTCGGTTTGTCCATTGGATTGTGGATGGTAAGAAGATGAGAGTGCTAATCGTATGCCCAAGGTTTTACAAAGGGCTCGCCAGAATCTGGACACGAATTGTACTCCTCTATCAGACACAATCTCAGATGGACATCCATGGATACGGAAGATCTCTTTAATGAAATGTTCAGCCAGGATAGACGAGGAAGGCAAACCAGACAGAGGGATGAAATGAGCCATCTTCGAAAATCTGTCTACTACCACCCAAATAGTGTTATGGTTCTTACTAGGTGGTAAGTCAGTAACGAAATCCATACTAATATGGGTCCATGGTTTGGACGGAATGGGTAGTGGTCGCAGCAACCCTGCTGGGGTTCTGCGGGAGGATTTGAATTGCGAACATAATTCACAGGAAGCAATGAACTCTTTGACGTCTCTCCTCATTGAAGGCCACCAGTAACTTCGAGAGAGGATCTCAAAAGTCTTGTGTTCACCGGCGTGTCCAGAAAAACGAGAGGCATGGAACCACGAAAGGATTTTCCTCCTTAGAGTAGAAGGCACGAGGGTCTTCCCAAATGGTAGCGTTTTGGTGGATGAAGCAGCCAGTGAGATACATTTGGGGTCTAGAATGGTATGGTTGGAAACCTCTTCTATATCAGAGGACGTAGCAAAGGCTCTAGATAAGGCATCAGCTTTTTTGTTCTTGGCAGCTGGTTTGAAGGTAATTATTAATTCAAAACGGGAAAAGAAAAGAGACCATCTTGCTTGACGAGGGTTCAAGCATTGGGCAGACTGGAGATATGACAAGTTCTTATGATCCGTGAAGATCGTCACCGGATGGCGAGCTCCCTCCAACAAGTATCTCCATTCCTCTAATGCGGCTTTGATAGCCAGTAATTCCTTGTCTCCGATGGTATAATTCTTCTCTGCGGGTAGGAGACCCCGAGAATAGAAGGCACAAGGGTGGAATTTTTGCTGTTCCGAGCGTTGGGAGAGAATAGCTCCTAAGCCCACATTAGAGGCATCTACTTCTAGGAAAAAAGGGAGTGTCACATCAGGCTGACGAAGGATTGGAGCCGAAGAGAAGGACTCTTTTAATGTTTGAAAGGCTTGAATAGCCTCAGTAGACCATTGCTTAGGATTAGCCCCTTTACGAGTCAGGGCCACAATAGGAGATGCAATGGAAGAAAAGTCTTGAATGAAGCGTCTATAGTAATTGGCAAAACCTAAAAAACGCTGGATGGCACGAAGAGTAGTTGGCTGGGGCCAATGTAGTACAGCATTTACTTTGTCAGGATCCATCTTCAGACCAACTCCGGAAACAATATACCCCAAGAATGGAATCTGGGGTAATTCGAATGAACATTTTTCTAATTTACAGAACAATGAATTTTTCCGTAGCCTGGAGAGGACTTCTGCCACATGTTGGTGGTGAGAAGGCAGGTCCTGTGAAAAAATCAATATGTCGTCCAGGTAGACGACGACACATACATATAATAAGTCCCGAAAAATCTCATTAATGAAGCCCTGAAAAACAGCGGGGGCATTACATAGCCCGAAAGGCATTACCAGATATTCGTAATGCCCGTCTCTGGTGTTAAACGCCGTCTTCCATTCGTCACCGGAACGGATTCTGATTAAATTGTAAGCACCACGAAGATCCAACTTAGTAAAAATACGGGCTCCCTTGATGCGGTCAAATAGCTCAGTGATCAACGGAATGGGATACCGGTTCTTGATAGTAATGGCATTGAGTCCACGAAAATCTATACAAGGGCGTAATGATCCATCCTTCTTTTTGACAAAGAAGAACCCAGCTCCAGCGGGCGAGGTGGAAGGTCGAATGAACCCACGCTGGAGGTTCTCCCGTATATATTCAGATGTAGCTTGAGTTTCAGGTAACGAGAGTGGATAGACCCGGCCTCTGGGAGGAGTCTTGCCAGGAAGAAGATCAATCGGACAATCCCAAGAACGATGAGGAGGAAGACGTTCAGACTGAGCTTTATCAAAAACATCGGTAAATGAAGCATATTGAGGAGGGAGTCCCGGTGAAATAGCTGAAATGGAAGCTTGCTGTACCTTGAGAGGAATGACTTGGGAAAGGCAATGATGGTGACATTCAGGCCCCCAAGACGTGACTTGAGGGGTGCGCCAGTCAATCTGGGGAGAGTGACACTGAAGCCATGGAAGGCCTAGGACAATCGGACTTGTCGTAACAGGAAGAATTAAAAACGATATCTCTTCATGATGCAGAGCACCAATCTGAAGGGTTACTGGAGACGTACTCTGGGTGATGAGACCGTTGATGAGACGTGATCCATCGATAGCCGTCACAGTAATGGGAGTTTTTAAGGTAATCATTGGTAGAAACCATTGATTAACTAACGATTTGGAAATAAAATTTCCTGCTGCTCCGGAATCAATCAATGCCTGTGACTCAAAGGTCTTGGTAGCAAAGGAAATAGTCACATCAAAAGCGCAGACTTTAGATTTCATAGACGATGGAGAGGACTCCAGGGACCCTAACTTCACCTCTCCAGAACTAGTTAGGGCCTGGCATTTCCCGATCTCTTAGGGCAGGAGCTGAGGACATGAGTGGAATCAGCACAATAGATACAGAGTCTATTCTTGACTCTTCGTTTCCTCTCCTCAGAAGATAACTTGGAACGTCCAATCTCCATGGGAATCACAGCGGGTGACACTGGACGAAATTGAGGGTTAGAGCGAAAAGGTGCTTTAGCAGAAGTCGTTTTCTCAGCCTCTCTTTCACGAAATCTCATATCAACACGATGGCATAGAGAGATCAAATCTTCAAGTGACGAAGGAAGCTCTTGGGTAGTCAGTGCATCTTTAATTTTATCGGAAAGCCCCTGCCAGAAGGCGGCAACTAGGGCTTCAGTGTTCCACTGAAGTTCAGAGGCTAAGATCCTAAATTGAATGACGTACTGGCCTACAGTATGAGATCCTTGTCGCAGACGGAGGATGCTGGAAGCAGCGGAGGTCACACGACCTGGTTCATCGAACACACTTCGGAATGTAGAAATGAATTTGGCACTATCTTGTAATATTGGATCGTTCCTCTCCCACAGAGGGGAGGCCCAAGCCAGGGCTTGTCCTGAAAACAAAGAGATAAGATAGGCCACTCTGGAACGATGGGTAGAAAAATTTTGAGGTTGGAGCTCAAAATGGACTGAACATTGGTTAAGGAAACCCCTACAAGTTTTGGGGTCTCCATCGTACTTTGACGGAGTAGGCAGGTGAAGCGTGGAAGCTATAGACACCTGGGATGGCAATGGGGAAACAGAGGAAAGCACAGGAGCTTCAGTAGTAGCTGTCACAGTCTGTCCAGATGTTCCTTGGGAGGTTAATGACTGATAACACTGAAGTAACAGCTGTTGGCGGGCATCCTGTTGCTCCACACGGCTAACCAGATGTTGCAGCATCTCTTTGGCGGTAGGTTCCACATCTGGGTCTGTCATGGCCTGATCTTACTGTCACGGGCACTAGGAGTCTTTACCCAGGGATCACCAGATGGTAGGCTTACCAGAGCAATGTAGATGGTAATAGGGTACTCTGGTAGCTGGGTGATCACGGAACATGAAATGATGGCCGATGAGATGCTCAGGAAAGTCTATGACTAGCAACACTGGTAATAATGAGGTAATGATACACAAGGAACTGTATGGACAAGGACATGTGAAGGTAGTCAGTGGTCTGCGATAGCAAGTTGTACCACTGCTATAGTGAGGAGGAATGTCCAACAGAAACAAGGAGGTGATGAGAGTCAGCGGTCTGCGGGTAGCAAGTTGTACCGCTGTCTGAGTGAAGGAATGGAATCCAAGTGGAGGTATCCAGGTAGTCAGTGGTCTGCGGTAGCAAGTTGTACCACTGCTATGTGAGAGGATAATGGAACAGGTGATACCGGAAACAGGGATCAGTGGTCTGACATCAGCAAGTTGTACCACTGTATATATATGTGAGGAGGTGCACGGGGGAAGACTGCAACACAGGATATACACAGGCACCTTATACACGATCCACAGTAATATGCACAATATAGGTATATATATATGTAAATGACTGATCAGGTCTGCAATCTAGAAAGTCTCTTGAAGTAGTCCAGCACGATGATAACACAGTCAATGATGGCAATAGACTCAGCGGATAGCAGACTCCAGAGAGAACCAAACACAGTCCAGCAAGATATGCAATACACAGCACAGTCAATGAGAAGTATGCATACCGTGGTTCAGCAGTAGCAGTCAGATGGGATTGCAGCGGTACCTGAGCGGCTGGAGGCCGACTGGATAGGAAGTCCCTGGATAGGAGAAGCAGCGGTCTAGCAGGTGCAGCGCACAGGTGAGTAGACCGACAGGAACACGAATCCACAGGAGTCAGCAACACGTGGAACTGGACTCATAGGAAACCCAGGAGAATGGAGATGATCCAGCAGAGGGTAGTAGAAGAGATACAAATCCAATGCTGACAGGAGGGTAGAGGCCAGTGGAACACGTGAAGGCGTGGAGAGTGGATCAGCAGGAGATGGACGATAGCGCTGACCACAGCGGCAGGACTCAGCGGCACACGGAGGTAACCAGTAGCAACCACAGGAACCAACAGCGATGAGAAACAGGAGTGAAGCGCAGGACAGGAGCTGTAGATCACGAAGTGAAGCAGATGGTAATGAAAAGCGGCAGTCTCGAGGAAGGCACAGCAAAGATGAGATGAGAGTGTAGTGCACGGAGGCAGCGGATAGTAGTCAGCTGGCAGTCACGATGTTGAACACAGGCGAGTTGCAAGCAGGAGACTGTAGTGCACAGAGGCAGCGGATAGCAATCAGCAAACAGACTAGATGAGAAGCAGGTGAGTGAGGTAAAAGCTGGAGTGCACGGAGGCAGCGGATAGCAATGAGCAAACAGTCACATTGATATAAAATAACGTTGAAGTGGTGTAGAAGACTGTAGTGCACGGAGGCAGCGGATAGGAATCAGCAAACAGTCATGATGATACAGTTGATGGTAGAAGTGGTATGGAACCACAGTAGTAGAAGTGGTTTGGAAACCACAGGAATCAGCAGCACTGAATACACAAGTAATACAGGAACACCTTCAGAGACTCATGAGGAATGAGACTCCAAGATCAGGCAACGTGGTGTTGACCACAGGTGCTTAATATAGGGAGGTTGCCTGATCTGCCAATTAAGTTAAAGGAACATACACTGGAGGTATAGAAAGGGCTGCGCATGCGCAGTCCCTCAGGATGGAGGACGGCCACGGTTCCTAAATGTCCGGGAAGAAGCACTCACAGTCCGGTGAGTGACACTAAGTCTTTCTGAGCAGGAGAAATCGCAAAACATAGTCATTTCTTCATTGCCGTCCAAAAACAACGCTTTTTTACACTCCTGTCTCCCTTTCTCTTGGAAACAATGACTTACATCAATTCTTTTACATAATTCTTGTTTCTCATGACATTTCTAACATTGCCCACAATTATCAACTTTCTAAGTCTTTCTGAGCAGGAGAAATCGCAAAACATAGTCATTTCTTCATTGCCGTCCAAAAACAACGCTTTTTTACACTCCTGTCTCCCTTTCTCTTGGAAACAATGACTTACATCAATTCTTTTACATAATTCTTGTTTCTCATGACATTTCTAACATTGCCCACAATTATCAACTTTCTAAGTCTTTCTGAGCAAGAGAAATCGCAAACAGTCATTTCTTCATTGCCGTCCAAAAACAACGCTTTTTTACACTCGGTCTCCCTTTCTCTTGGAAACAATGACTTACATCAATTCTTTTACATAATTCTTGTTTCTCATGACATTTTTAACAATTGCCCACAATTATCAACTTTCTAAGTCCTTCTGAGCAAGAGAAATCGCAAAACAGTCATTTCTTCATTGCCGTCCAAAAACAACGCTTTTTTACACTCCTGTCTCCCTTTCTCTTGGAAACAATGACTTACATCAATTCTTTTACATAATTCTTGTTTCTCATGACATTTCTAACATTGCCCACAATTATCAACTTTCTAAGTCTTTCTGAGCAGGAGAAATCGCAAAACATAGTCATTTCTTCATTGGCGTCCAAAAACAACGCTTTTTTACACTCCTGTCTCACTTTCTCTTGGAAACAATGACTTACATCAATTCTTTTACATAATTCTTGTTTCTCATGACATTTCTTACATTGCCCACAATTATCAACTTTCTAAGTCTTTCTGAGCAGGAGAAATCGCAAAACATAGTCATTTCTTCATTGCCGTCCAAAAACAACGCTTTTTTACACTCCTGTCTCCCTTTCTCTTGGAAACAATGACTTACATCAATTCTTTTACATAATTCTTGTTTCTCATGACATTTCTAATATTGCCCACAATTATCAACTTTCTAAGTCTTTCTGAGCAAGAGAAATCGCAAAACAGTCATTTCTTCATTGGCGTCCAAAAACAACGCTTTTTTACACTCCGGTCTCCCTTTCTCTTGGAAACAATGACTTACATCAATTCTTTTACATAATTCTTGTTTCTCATGACATTTCTTACATTGCCCACAATTATCAACTTTCTAAGTCTTTCTGAGCAGGAGAAATCGCAAAACAGTCATTTCTTCATTGGCGTCCAAAAACAACGCTTTTTTACACTCCGGTCTCCCTTTCTCTTGGAAACAATGACTTACATCAATTCTTTTACATAATTCTTGTTTCTCATGACATTTCTAACATTGCCCACAATTATCAACTTTCTAAGTCTTTCTGAGCAAGAGAAATCGCAAAACAGTCATTTCTTCATTGCCGTCCAAAAACAACGCTTTTTTACACTCCTGTCTCCCTTTCTCTTGGAAACAATGACTTACATCAATTCTTTTACATAATTCTTGTTTCTCATGACATTTCTAACATTGCCCACAATTATCAACTTTCTAAGTCTTTCTGAGCAAGAGAAATCGCAAAACAGTCATTTCTTCATTGCCGTCCAAAAACAACGCTTTTTTACACTCCGGTCTCCCTTTCTCTTGAAACAATGACTTACATCAATTCTTTTACATAATTCTTGTTTCTCATGACATTTCTAACATTGCCCACAATTATCAACTTTCTGAATCTTTCTGAGCAGGAGAAATCGCAAAACATAGTCATTTCTTCATTGCCGTCCAAAAACAACGCTTTTTTACACTCCTGTCTCCCTTTCTCTTGGAAACAATGACTTACATCAATTCTTTTACATAATTCTTGTTTCTCATGACATTTCTAATATTGCCCACAATTATCAACTTTCTAAGTCTTTCTGAGCAAGAGAAATCGCAAAACAGTCATTTCTTCATTGGCGTCCAAAAACAACGCTTTTTTACACTCCGGTCTCCCTTTCTCTTGGAAACAATGACTTACATCAATTCTTTTACATAATTCTTGTTTCTCATGACATTTCTTACATTGCCCACAATTATCAACTTTCTAAGTCTTTCTGAGCAGGAGAAATCGCAAAACATAGTCATTTCTTCATTGCCGTCCAAAAACAACGCTTTTTTACACTCCTGTTTCCCTTTCTCTTGGAAACAATGACTTACATCAATTCTTTTACATAATTCTTGTTTCTCATGACATTTCTAACATTGCCCACAATTATCAACTTTCTAAGTCTTTCTGAGCAGGAGAAATCGCAAAACATAGTCATTTCTTCATTGCCGTCCAAAAACAACGCTTTTTTACACTCCTGTCTCCCTTTCTCTTGGAAACAATGACTTACATCAATTCTTTTACATAATTCTTGTTTCTCATGACATTTCTAACATTGCCCACAATTATCAACTTTCTAAGTCTTTCTGAGCAAGAGAAATCGCAAAACAGTCATTTCTTCATTGCCGTCCAAAAACAACGCTTTTTACACTCCGGTCTCCCTTTCTCTTGGAAACAATGACTTACATCAATTCTTTTACATAATTCTTGTTTCTCATGACATTTTTAACATTGCCCACAATTATCAACTTTCTAAGTCCTTCTGAGCAAGAGAAATCGCAAAACAGTCATTTCTTCATTGCCGTCCAAAAACAACGCTTTTTTACACTCCTGTCTCCCTTTCTCTTGGAAACAATGACTTACATCAATTCTTTTACATAATTCTTGTTTCTCATGACATTTCTAACATTGCCCACAATTATCAACTTTCTAAGTCTTTCTGAGCAGGAGAAATCGCAAAACATAGTCATTTCTTCATTGGCGTCCAAAAACAACGCTTTTTTACACTCCTGTCTCACTTTCTCTTGGAAACAATGACTTACATCAATTCTTTTACATAATTCTTGTTTCTCATGACATTTCTTACATTGCCCACAATTATCAACTTTCTAAGTCTTTCTGAGCAGGAGAAATCGCAAAACATAGTCATTTCTTCATTGCCGTCCAAAAACAACGCTTTTTTACACTCCTGTCTCCCTTTCTCTTGGAAACAATGACTTACATCAATTCTTTTACATAATTCTTGTTTCTCATGACATTTCTAATATTGCCCACAATTATCAACTTTCTAAGTCTTTCTGAGCAAGAGAAATCGCAAAACAGTCATTTCTTCATTGGCGTCCAAAAACAACGCTTTTTTACACTCCGGTCTCCCTTTCTCTTGGAAACAATGACTTACATCAATTCTTTTACATAATTCTTGTTTCTCATGACATTTCTTACATTGCCCACAATTATCAACTTTCTAAGTCTTTCTGAGCAGGAGAAATCGCAAAACAGTCATTTCTTCATTGGCGTCCAAAAACAACGCTTTTTTACACTCCGGTCTCCCTTTCTCTTGGAAACAATGACTTACATCAATTCTTTTACATAATTCTTGTTTCTCATGACATTTCTAACATTGCCCACAATTATCAACTTTCTAAGTCTTTCTGAGCAGAGAGAAATCGCAAAACAGTCATTTCTTCATTGCCGTCCAAAAACAACGCTTTTTTACACTCCTGTCTCCCTTTCTCTTGGAAACAATGACTTACATCAATTCTTTTACATAATTCTTGTTTCTCATGACATTTCTAACATTGCCCACAATTATCAACTTTCTAAGTCTTTCTGAGCAGGAGAAATCGCAAAACAGTCATTTCTTCATTGGCGTCCAAAAACAACGCTTTTTTACACTCCGGTCTCCCTTTCTCTTGGAAACAATGACTTACATCAATTCTTTTACATAATTCTTGTTTCTCATGACATTTCTAACATTGCCCACAATTATCAACTTTCTAAGTCTTTCTGAGCAAGAGAAATCGCAAAACAGTCATTTCTTCATTGCCGTCCAAAAACAACGCTTTTTTACACTCCGGTCTCCCTTTCTCTTGGAAACAATGACTTACATCAATTCTTTTACATAATTCTTGTTTCTCATGACATTTCTAACATTGCCCACAATTATCAACTTTCTAAGTCTTTCTGAGCAAGAGAAATCGCAAAACAGTCATTTCTTCATTGCCGTCCAAAAACAACGCTTTTTTACACTCCGGTA
>NW_027447075.1:0-38250 GCF_038048845.1 Mixophyes fleayi | reverse complement strand
TTGTAAAAGGATTGATGTAAGTCATAGTTTCCAAGAGAAAGGGAGACTGGAGTGTAAAAAAGCGTTGTTTACGGACTGCAATGAAGTAAAGACTATGTTTTGCGATTTCTCCTGCTCAGAAAGACTTAGAAAGTTAATAATTGTGGGCAATGTTAGAAATGTCAGGAGAAACAAGAATTATGTAAAAGGATTGATGTAAGTCATTGTTTCCAAGAGAAAGGGAGACAGGAGTGTAAAAAAGCGTTGTTTTTGGACGGCAATGAAGAAATGACTATGTTTTGCGATTTCTCCTGCTCAGAAAGACTTAGAAAGTTGATAATTGTGGACAATGTTAGAAATGTCATGAGAAACAAGAATTATGTAAAAGGATTGATGTAAGTCATTGTTTCCAAGAGAAAGGGAGACTGGAGTGTAAAAAAGCGTTGTTTTTGGACTGCAATGAAGAAATGACTGTTTTGCGATTTCTCCTGCTCAGAAAGACTTAGTAAGTTAATAATTGTGGACAATGTTAGAAATGTCATGAGAAACAAGAATTATGTAAAAGGATTGATGTAAGTCATTGTTTCCAAGAGAAAGGGAGACTGGAGTGTAAAAAAGCGTTGTTTTTGGACTGCAATGAAGAAATGACTATGTTTTGCGATTTCTCCTGCTCAGAAAGACTTAGAAAGTTGATATTTGTGGACAATGTTAGAAATGTCAGGAGAAACAAGGATTATGTAAAAGGATTGATGTAAGTCATTGTTTCCAAGAGAAAGGGAGACAGGAGTGTAAAAAAGCGTTGTTATTGGACGGCAATGAAGAAATGACTATGTTTTGCGATTTCTCCTGCTCAGAAAGACTTAGAAAGTTGATAATTGTGGACAATGTTAGAAATGTCAGGAGAAACAAGGATTATGTAAAAGGATTGATGTAAGTCATTGTTTCCAAGAGAAAGGGAGACTGGAGTGTAAAAAAGCGTTGTTTTTGGACTGCAATGAAGAAATGACTATGTTTTGCGATTTCTCCTGCTCAGAAAGACTTAGTAAGTTAATAATTGTGGACAATGTTAGAAATGTCATGAGAAACAAGAATTATGTAAAAGGATTGATGTAAGTCATTGTTTCCAAGAGAAAGGGAGACTGGATTGTAAAAAAGCGTTGTTTTTGGACTGCAATGAAGAAATGACTATGTTTTGCGATTTCTCCTGCTCAGAAAGACTTAGAAAGTTGATATTTGTGGGCAATGTTAGAAATGTCAGGAGAAACAAGGATTATGTAAAAGGATTGATGTAAGTCATTGTTTCCAAGAGAAAGGGAGACAGGAGTGTAAAAAAGCGTTGTTTTTGGACGGCAATGAAGAAATGACTATGTTTTGCGATTTCTCCTGCTCAGAAAGACTTAGAAAGTTGATAATTGTGGACAATGTTAGAAATGTCATGAGAAACAAGAATTATGTAAAAAGATTGATGTAAGTCATTGTTTCCAAGAGAAAAGGAGACTGGATTGTAAAAAAAGCGTTGTTTTTGGACTGCAATGAAGAAATGACTATGTTTTGCGATTTCTCCTGCTCAGAAAGACTTAGAAAGTTGATCTTTGTGGGCAATGTTAGAAATGTCAGGAGAAACAAAGGATTATGTAAAAGGATTGATGTAAGTCATTGTTTCCAAGAGAAAGGGAGACAGGAGTGTAAAAAAGCGTTGTTTTTGGACGGCAATGAAGAAATGACTATATTTTGCGATTTCTCTTGCTCAGAAAGAATTAGAAAGTTGATATTTGTGGGCAATGTTAGAAATGTCATGAGAAACAAGAATTATGTAAAAGGATTGATGTAAGTCATTGTTTCCAGGAGAAAGGGAGACATGAGTGTAAAAAAGCGTTGTTTTTGGACTGCAATGAAGAAATGACTATATTTTGCGATTTCTCCTGCTCAGAAAGACTTAGAAAGTTGATAATTGTGGGCAATGTTAGAAATGTCAGGAGAAACAAGAATTATGTAAAAGGATTGATGTAAGTCATTGTTTCCAAGAGCAAGGGAGACTGGAGTGTAAAAAAAGCGTTGTTTTTGGACTGCAATGAAGAAAAGACTATGTTTTGCGATTTCTCCTGCTCAGAAAGACTTAGAAAGTTAATAATTGTGGGCAATGTTAGAAATGTCAGGAGAAACAAGAATTATGTAAAAGGATTGATGTAAGTCATTGTTTCCAAGAGAAAGGGAGACTGGAGTGTAAAAAAGCGTTGTTTTCGGACTGCAATGAAGTAAAGACTATGTTTTGCGATTTCTCCTGCTCAGAAAGACTTAGAAAGTTAATAATTGTGGGCAATGTTAGAAATGTCAGGAGAAACAAGAATTATGTAAAAGGATTGATGTAAGTCATTGTTTCCAAGAGAAAGGGAGACTGGAGTGTAAAAAAGCGTTGTTTTTGGACGGCAATGAAGAAATGACTATGTTTTGCGATTTCTCCTGCTCAGAAAGACTTAGAAAGTTGATAATTGTGGACAATGTTAGAAATGTCATGAGAAACAAGAATTATGTAAAAGGATTGATGTAAGTCATTGTTTCCAAGAGAAAGGGAGACTGGAGTGTAAAAAAGCGTTGTTTTTGGACTGCAATGAAGAAATGACTGTTTTGCGATTTCTCCTGCTCAGAAAGACTTAGTAAGTTAATAATTGTGGACAATGTTAGAAATGTCATGAGAAACAAGAATTATGTAAAAGGATTGATGTAAGTCATTGTTTCCAAGAGAAAGGGAGACTGGAGTGTAAAAAAGCGTTGTTTTTGGACTGCAATGAAGAAATGACTATGTTTTGCGATTTCTCCTGCTCAGAAAGACTTAGAAAGTTGATATTTGTGGGCAATGTTAGAAATGTCAGGAGAAACAAGGATTATGTAAAAGGATTGATGTAAGTCATTGTTTCCAAGAGAAAGGGAGACAGGAGTGTAAAAAAGCGTTGTTATTGGACGGCAATGAAGAAATGACTATGTTTTGCGATTTTCTCCTGCTCAGAAAGACTTAGAAAGTTGATAATTGTGGACAATGTTAGAAATGTCAGGAGAAACAAGGATTATGTAAAAGGATTGATGTAAGTCATTGTTTCCAAGAGAAAGGGAGACTGGAGTGTAAAAAAGCGTTGTTTTTGGACTGCAATGAAGAAATGACTATGTTTTTGCGATTTCTCCTGCTCAGAAAGACTTAGTAAGTTAATAATTGTGGACAATGTTAGAAATGTCATGAGAAACAAGAATTATGTAAAAGGATTGATGTAAGTCATTGTTTCCAAGAGAAAGGGAGACTGGATTGTAAAAAAGCGTTGTTTTTGGACTGCAATGAAGAAATGACTATGTTTTGCGATTTCTCCTGCTCAGAAAGACTTAGAAAGTTGATATTTGTGGGCAATGTTAGAAATGTCAGGAGAAACAAGGATTATGTAAAAGGATTGATGTAAGTCATTGTTTCCAAGAGAAAGGGAGACAGGAGTGTAAAAAAGCGTTGTTTTTGGACGGCAATGAAGAAATGACTATGTTTTGCGATTTCTCCTGCTCAGAAAGACTTAGAAAGTTGATAATTGTGGACAATGTTAGAAATGTCATGAGAAACAAGAATTATGTAAAAAGATTGATGTAAGTCATTGTTTCCAAGAGAAAAGGAGACTGGATTGTAAAAAAGCGTTGTTTTTGGACTGCAATGAAGAAATGACTATGTTTTGCGATTTCTCCTGCTCAGAAAGACTTAGAAAGTTGATATTTGTGGGCAATGTTAGAAATGTCAGGAGAAACAAGGATTATGTAAAAGGATTGATGTAAGTCATTGTTTCCAAGAGAAAGGGAGACAGGAGTGTAAAAAGCGTTGTTTTTGGACGGCAATGAAGAAATGACTATGTTTTGCGATTTCTCCTGCTCAGAAAGACTTAGAAAGTTGATAATTGTGGACAATGTTAGAAATGTCATGAGAAACAAGAATTATGTAAAAGGATTGATGTAAGTCATTGTTTCCAAGAGAAAGGGAGACTGGAGTGTAAAAAAGCATTGTTTTTGGACTGCAATGAAGAAATGACTATGTTTTGCGATTTCTCCTGCTCAGAAAGACTTAGAAAGTTGATATTTGTGGGCAATGTTAGAAATGTCATGAGAAACAAGAATTATGGTAAAAGGATTGATGTAAGTCATTGTTTCCAAGAGAAAGGGAGACTGGAGTGTAAAAAAGCATTGTTTTTGGACGGCAATGAATAAATGACTGTTTTGCGATTTCTCTTGCTCAGAAAGACTTAGAAAGTTGATAATTGTGGGCAATGTTAGAAATGTCAGGAGAAACAAGGATTATGTAAAAGGATTGATGTAAGTCATTGTTTCCAAGAGAAAGGGAGACAGGAGTGTAAAAAAGCGTTGTTTTTGGACTGCAATGAAGAAATGACTATGTTTTGCGATTTCTCCTGCTCAGAAAGACTTAGAAAGTTGATAATTGTGGACAATGTTAGAAATGTCATGAGAAACAACAATTATGTAAAAGGATTGATGTAAGTCATTGTTTCCAAGAGAAAGGGAGACTGGAGTGTAAAAAAGCGTTGTTTTTGGACGGCAATGAAGAAATGAATATATTTTGCGATTTCTCCTGCTCAGAAAGACTTAGAAAGTTGATAATTGTGGGCAATGTTAGAAATGTCATGAGAAACAAGAATTATGTAAAAGGATTGATGTAAGTCATTGTTTCCAGGAGAAAGGGAGACAGGAGTGTCAAAAAGCGTTGTTTTTGGACGGCAATGAAGAAATGACTATATTTTGCGATTTCTCCTGCTCAGAAAGACTTAGAAAGTTGATAATTGTGGCAATGTTAGAAATGTCAGGAGAAACAAGAATTATGTAAAAGGATTGATGTAAGTCATTGTTTCCAAGAGAAAGGGAGACAGGAGTGAAAAAAACCGTTGTTTTTGGACTGCAATGAAGAAATGACTATGTTCTGCGATTTCTCCTGCTCAAAAAGACTTAGAAAGTTGATAATTGTGGGCAATGTTAGAAATGTCAGGAGAAACAAGAATTATGTAAAAGTATTGATGTAAGTCATTGTTTCCAAGAGAAAGGGAGACTGGAGTGAAAAAAAACGTTGTTTTTGGACTGCAATGAAGAAATTACTATGTTTTGCGATTTCTCCTGCTCAGAAAGACTTAGAAAGTTAATAATTGTGGGCAATGTTAGAAATGTCAGGAGAAACAAGGATTATGTAAAAGGATTGATGTAAGTCATTGTTTCCAAGAGAAAGGGAGACAGGAGTGTAAAAAAGCGTTGTTTTTGGACGGCAATGAAGAAATGAATATATTTTGCGATTTCTCCTGCTCAGAAAGACTTAGAAAGTTGATAATTGTGGGCAATGTTAGAAATGTCATGAGAAACAAGAATTATGTAAAAGGATTGATGTAAGTCATTGTTTCCAAGAGAAAGGGAGACAGGAGTGTAAAAAAGCGTTGTTTTTGGACTGCAATGAAGAAATGACTATGTTCTGCGATTTCTCCTGCTCAAAAAGACTTAGAAAGTTGATAATTGTGGGCAATGTTAGAAATGTCAGGAGAAACAAGAATTATGTAAAAGTATTGATGTAAGTCATTGTTTCCAAGAGAAAGGGAGACAGGAGTGAAAAAAACGTTGTTTTTGGACTGCAATGAAGAAATGACTATGTTTTGCGATTTCTCCTGCTCAGAAAGACTTAGAAAGTTGATAATTGTGGGCAATGTTAGAAATGTCAGGAGAAACAAGGATTATGTAAAAGGATTGATGTAAGTCATTGTTTCCAAGAGAAAGGGAGACAGGAGTGTAAAAAAGCGTTGTTTTGGACGGCAATGAAGAAATGACTATGTTTTGCGATTTCTCCTGCTCAGAAAGACTTAGAAAGTTGATAATTGTGGACAATGTTAGAAATGTCATGAGAAACAACAATTATGTAAAAGGATTGATGTAAGTCATTGTTTCCAAGAGAAAGGGAGACTGGAGTGTAAAAAAGCGTTGTTTTTGGACTGCAATGAAGAAATGACTATGTTTTGCGATTTCTCCTGCTCAGAAAGACTTAGAAAGTCATTGTTTCCAGGAGAAAGGGAGACAGGAGTGTAAAAAAGCGTTGTTTTTGGACGGCAATGAAGAAATTACTATGTTTTGCGATTTCTCCTGCTCAGAAAGACTTAGAAAGTTGATAATTGTGGGCAATGGTAGAAATGTCATGAGAAATAAGAATTATGTAAAAGGATTGATGTAAGTCATTGTTGCCAAGAGAAAGGGAGACTGGAGTGTAAAAAAGCGTTGTTTTTGGACTGCAATGAAGAAATGACTATGTTTTGCGATTTCTCCTGCTCAGAAAGACTTAGAAAGTTGATATTTGTGGGCAATGTTAGAAATGTCAGGAGAAACAAGAATTATGTAAAAGGATTGATGTAAGTCATTGTTGCCAAGAGAAAGGGAGACTGGAGTGTAAAAAAGCGTTGTTTTTGGACTGCAATGAAGAAATGACTATGTTTTGCGATTTCTCCTGCTCAGAAAGACTTATAAAGTTGATAATTGTGGACAATGTTAGAAATGTCATGAGAAACAAGAATTATGTAAAAGGATTGATGTAAGTCATTGTTTCCAAGAGAAAGGGAGACAGGAGTGTAAAAAAGCGTTGTTTTTGGACGGCAATGAAGAAATGACTATGTTTTGCGATTTCTCCTGCTCAGAAAGACTTAGAAAGTTGATAATTGTGGACAATGTTAGAAATGTCATGAGAAACAAGAATTATGTAAAAGGATTGATGTAAGTCATTGTTCCAAGAGAAAGGGAGACTGGAGTGTAAAAAAGCATTGTTTTTGGACGGCAATGAATAAATGACTGTTTTGCGATTTCTCTTGCTCAGAAAGACTTAGAAAGTTGATAATTGTGGGCAATGTTAGAAATGTCATGAGAAACAAGAATTATGTAAATGGATTGATGTAAGTCATTGTTTCCAGGAGAAGGGGAGACAGGAGTGTAAAAAAGCGTTGTTTTTGGACGGCAATGAAGAAATTACTATATTTTGCGATTTCTCCTGCTCAGAAAGACTTAGAAAGTTGATAATTGTGGGCAATGTTAGAAATGTCATGAGAAACAAGAATTATGTAAAAGGATTGATGTAAGTCATTGTTTCCAAGAGAAAGGGAGACAGGAGTGTAAAAAAGCGTTGTTTTTAGACGGCAATGTAAAAATGACTATGTTTTGCGATTTCTCCTGCTCAGAAAGACTTAGAAAGTTGATAATTGTGGACAATGTTAGAAATGTCACGAGAAACAAGAATTATGTAAAAGGATTGATGTAAGTCATTGTTTCCAAGAGAAAGGGAGACTGGAGTGTAAAAAAGCGTTGTTTTTGGACTGCAATGAAGAAATGACTATGTTTTGCGATTTCTCCTGCTCAGAAAGACTTAGAAAGTTGATATTTGTGTACAATGTTAGAAATGTCATGAGAAACAAGAATTATGTAAAAGGATTGATGTAAGTCATTGTTTCCAAGAGAAAGGGAGACTGGAGTGTAAAAAAGCGTTGTTTTTGGACTGCAATGAAGAAATGACTATGTTTTGCGATTTCTCCTGCTCAGAAAGACTTAGAAAGTTGATATTTGTGGGCAATGTTAGAAATGTCAGGAGAAACAAGAATTATGTAAAAGTATTGATGTAAGTCATTGTTTCCAAGAGAAAGGGAGACTGGAGTGTAAAAAAGCATTGTTTTTGGACGGCAATGAATAAATGACTGTTTTGCGATTTCTCTTGCTCAGAAAGACTTAGAAAGTTGATAATTGTGGGCAATGTTAGAAATGTCACGAGAAACAAGAATTATGTAAAAGGATTGATGTAAGTCATTGTTTCCAGGAGAAAGGGAGACTGGAGTGTAAAAAAGCGTTGTTTTTGGACGGCAATGAAGAAATTACTATGTTTTGCGATTTCTCCTGCTCAGAAAGACTTAGAAAGTTGATAATTGTGGACAATGTTAGAAATGTCATGAGAAACAAGAATTATGTAAAAGGATTGATGTAAGTCATTGTTGCAAGAGAAAGGGAGACTGGAGTGTAAAAAAGCGTTGTTTTTGGACTGCAATGAAGAAATGACTATGTTTTGCGATTTCTCCTGCTCAGAAAGACTTAGAAAGTTGATATTTGTGGGCAATGTTAGAAATGTCATGAGAAACAAGAATTATGTAAAAGGATTGATGTAAGTCATTGTTTCCAGGAGAAGGGGAGACAGGAGTGTAAAAAAGCGTTGTTTTTGGACGGCAATGAAGAAATTACTATATTTTGCGATTTCTCCTGCTCAGAAAGATCTTAGAAAGTTGATAATTGTGGGCAATGTTAGAAATGTCATAATAAACAAGAATTATGTAAAAGGATTGATGTAAGTCATTGTTTCCAGGAGAAAGGGAGACAGGAGTGTAAAAAAGCGTTGTTTTTGGACGGCAATGAAGAAATGACTATATTTTGCGGTTTCTCCTGCTCAGAAAGACTTAGAAAGTTGATAATTGTGGGCAATGTTAGAAATGTCAGGAGAAACAAGAATTATGTAAAAGGATTGATGTAAGTCATTGTTTCCAAGAGAAATGGAGACAGGAGTGTAAAAAAGCGTTGTTTTTGGACTGCAATGAAGAAATGACTATGTTCTGCGATTTCTCCTGCTCAAAAAGACTTAGAAAGTTGATAATTGTGGGCAATGTTAGAAATGTCAGGAGAAACAAGAATTATGTAAAAGTATTGATGTAAGTCATTGTTTCCAAGAGAAAGGGAGACAGGAGTGTAAAAAAGTGTTGTTTTTGGACGGCAATGAAGAAATGACTATGTTTTGCGATTTCTCCTGCTCAGAAAGACTTAGAAAGTTGATAATTGTGGGCAATGTTAGAAATGTCATGAGAAACAAGAATTATGTAAAAGGATTGATGTAAGTCATTGTTTCCAGGAGAAAGGGAGACAGGAGTGTAAAAAAGCGTTGTTTTTGGACGGCAATGAAGAAATGACTATATTTTGCGGTTTCTCCTGCTCAGAAAGACTTAGAAAGTTGATAATTGTGGGCAATGTTAGAAATGTCAGGAGAAACAAGAATTATGTAAAAGGATTGATGTAAGTCATTGTTTCCAAGAGAAATGGAGACAGGAGTGTAAAAAAGCGTTGTTTTTGGACTGCAATGAAGAAATGACTATGTTCTGCGATTTCTCCTGCTCAAAAAGACTTAGAAAGTTGATAATTGTGGGGAATGTTAGAAATGTCAGGAGAAACAAGAATTATGTAAAAGGATTGATGTAAGTCATTGTTTCCAAGAGAAAGGGAGCCTGTAGTGTAAAAAAGCATTGTTTTTGGACGGCAATGAATAAATGACTGTTTTGCGATTTATCTTGCTCAGAAAGACTTAGAAAGTTGATAATTGTGGGCAATGTTAGAAATGTCATGAGAAACAAGAATTGTGTAAAAGGATTGATGTAAGTCATTGTTTCCAGGAGAAGGGGAGACAGGAGTGTAAAAAAGCGTTGTTTTTGGACGGCAATGAAGAAATGACTATATTTTGCGATTTCTCCTGCTCAGAAAGACTTAGAAAGTTGATAATTGTGGGCAATGTTAGAAATGTCATGAGAAACAAGAATTATGTAAAAGGATTGATGTAAGTCATTGTTTCCAAGAGAAATGGAGACAGGAGTGTAAAAAAGCGTTGTTTTTGGACTGCAATGAAGAAATGACTATGTTCTGCGATTTCTCCTGCTCAAAAAGACTTAGAAAGTTGATAATTGTGGGCAATGTTAGAAATTTCATGAGAAACAAGAATTATGTAAAAGGATTGATGTAAGTCATTGTTTCCAGGAGAAAGGGAGACAGGAGTGTAAAAAAGCGTTGTTTTTGGACGGCAATGAAGAAATGACTATATTTTGCGATTTCTCCTGCTCAGAAAGACTTAGAAAGTTGATAATTGTGGGCAATGTTAGAAATGTCAGGAGAAACAAGAATTATGTAAAAGGATTGATGTAAGTCATTGTTTCCAAGAGAAAGGGAGACTGGAGTGTAAAAAAGCGTTGTTTTTGGACTGCAATGAAGAAATGACTATGTTCTGCGATTTCTCCTGCTCAAAAAGACTTAGAAAGTTGATAATTGTGGGCAATGTTAGAAATGTCATGAGAAACAAGAATTATGTAAAAGGATTGATGTAAGTCATTGTTTCCAGGAGAAAGGGAGACAGGAGTGTCAAAAAGCGTTGTTTTTGGACGGCAATGAAGAAATGACTATATTTTGCGATTTCTCCTGCTCAGAAAGACTTAGAAAGTTGATAATTGTGGGCAATGTTAGAAATGTCAGGAGAAACAAGAATTATGTAAAAGGATTGATGTAAGTCATTGTTTCCAAGAGAAAGGGAGACAGGAGTGAAAAAAACCGTTGTTTTTGGACTGCAATGAAGAAATGACTATGTTCTGCGATTTCTCCTGCTCAAAAAGACTTAGAAAGTTGATAATTGTGGGCAATGTTAGAAATGTCAGGAGAAACAAGAATTATGTAAAAGTATTGATGTAAGTCATTGTTTCCAAGAGAAAGGGAGACTGGAGTGAAAAAAAACGTTGTTTTTGGACTGCAATGAAGAAATTACTATGTTTTGCGATTTCTCCTGCTCAGAAAGACTTAGAAAGTTAATAATTGTGGGCAATGTTAGAAATGTCAGGAGAAACAAGGATTATGTAAAAGGATTGATGTAAGTCATTGTTCCAAGAGAAAGGGAGACAGGAGTGTAAAAAAGCGTTGTTTTTGGACGGCAATGAAGAAATGAATATATTTTGCGATTTCTCCTGCTCAGAAAGACTTAGAAAGTTGATAATTGTGGGCAATGTTAGAAATGTCATGAGAAACAAGAATTATGTAAAAGGATTGATGTAAGTCATTGTTTCCAAGAGAAAGGGAGACAGGAGTGTAAAAAAGCGTTGTTTTTGGACTGCAATGAAGAAATGACTATGTTCTGCGATTTCTCCTGCTCAAAAAGACTTAGAAAGTTGATAATTGTGGGCAATGTTAGAAATGTCATGAGAAACAAGAATTATGTAAAAGGATTGATGTAAGTCATTGTTTCCAGGAGAAAGGGAGACAGGAGTGTCAAAAAGCGTTGTTTTTGGACGGCAATGAAGAAATGACTATATTTTGCGATTTCTCCTGCTCAGAAAGACTTAGAAAGTTGATAATTGTGGGCAATGTTAGAAATGTCAGGAGAAACAAGAATTATGTAAAAGGATTGATGTAAGTCATTGTTTCCAAGAGAAAGGGAGACAGGAGTGAAAAAAACCGTTGTTTTTGGACTGCAATGAAGAAATGACTATGTTCTGCGATTTCTCCTGCTCAAAAAGACTTAGAAAGTTGATAATTGTGGGCAATGTTAGAAATGTCAGGAGAAACAAGAATTATGTAAAAGTATTGATGTAAGTCATTGTTTCCAAGAGAAAGGGAGACTGGAGTGAAAAAAAACGTTGTTTTTGGACTGCAATGAAGAAATTACTATGTTTTGCGATTTCTCCTGCTCAGAAAGACTTAGAAAGTTAATAATTGTGGGCAATGTTAGAAATGTCAGGAGAAACAAGGATTATGTAAAAGGATTGATGTAAGTCATTGTTTCCAAGAGAAAGGGAGACTGGAGTGTAAAAAAGCGTTGTTTTTGGACTGCAATGAAGAAATGACTATGTTTTGCGATTTCTCCTGCTCAGAAAGACTTAGAAAGTTGATATTTGTGTACAATGTTAGAAATGTCATGAGAAACAAGAATTATGTAAAAGGATTGATGTAAGTCATTGTTTCCAAGAGAAAGGGAGACTGGAGTGTAAAAAAGCGTTGTTTTTGGACTGCAATGAAGAAATGACTATGTTTTGCGATTTCTCCTGCTCAGAAAGACTTAGAAAGTTGATATTTGTGGGCAATGTTAGAAATGTCAGGAGAAACAAGAATTATGTAAAAGTATTGATGTAAGTCATTGTTTCCAAGAGAAAGGGAGACTGGAGTGTAAAAAAGCATTGTTTTTGGACGGCAATGAATAAATGACTGTTTTGCGATTTCTCTTGCTCAGAAAGACTTAGAAAGTTGATAATTGTGGGCAATGTTAGAAATGTCACGAGAAACAAGAATTATGTAAAAGGATTGATGTAAGTCATTGTTTCCAGGAGAAAGGGAGACTGGAGTGTAAAAAAGCGTTGTTTTTGGACGGCAATGAAGAAATTACTATGTTTTGCGATTTCTCCTGCTCAGAAAGACTTAGAAAGTTGATAATTGTGGACAATGTTAGAAATGTCATGAGAAACAAGAATTATGTAAAAGGATTGATGTAAGTCATTGTTGCCAAGAGAAAGGGAGACTGGAGTGTAAAAAAGCGTTGTTTTTGGACTGCAATGAAGAAATGACTATGTTTTGCGATTTCTCCTGCTCAGAAAGACTTAGAAAGTTGATATTTGTGGGCAATGTTAGAAATGTCATGAGAAACAAGAATTATGTAAAAGGATTGATGTAAGTCATTGTTTCCAGGAGAAGGGGAGACAGGAGTGTAAAAAAGCGTTGTTTTTGGACGGCAATGAAGAAATTACTATATTTTGCGATTTCTCCTGCTCAGAAAGACTTAGAAAGTTGATAATTGTGGGCAATGTTAGAAATGTCATAATAAACAAGAATTATGTAAAAGGATTGATGTAAGTCATTGTTTCCAGGAGAAAGGGAGACAGGAGTGTAAAAAAGCGTTGTTTTTGGACGGCAATGAAGAAATGACTATATTTTGCGGTTTCTCCTGCTCAGAAAGACTTAGAAAGTTGATAATTGTGGGCAATGTTAGAAATGTCAGGAGAAACAAGAATTATGTAAAAGGATTGATGTAAGTCATTGTTTCCAAGAGAAATGGAGACAGGAGTGTAAAAAAGCGTTGTTTTTGGACTGCAATGAAGAAATGACTATGTTCTGCGATTTCTCCTGCTCAAAAAGACTTAGAAAGTTGATAATTGTGGGCAATGTTAGAAATGTCAGGAGAAACAAGAATTATGTAAAAGTATTGATGTAAGTCATTGTTTCCAAGAGAAAGGGAGACAGGAGTGTAAAAAAGTGTTGTTTTTGGACGGCAATGAAGAAATGACTATGTTTTGCGATTTCTCCTGCTCAGAAAGACTTAGAAAGTTGATAATTGTGGGCAATGTTAGAAATGTCATGAGAAACAAGAATTATGTAAAAGGATTGATGTAAGTCATTGTTTCCAGGAGAAAGGGAGACAGGAGTGTAAAAAAGCGTTGTTTTTGGACGGCAATGAAGAAATGACTATATTTTGCGGTTTCTCCTGCTCAGAAAGACTTAGAAAGTTGATAATTGTGGGCAATGTTAGAAATGTCAGGAGAAACAAGAATTATGTAAAAGGATTGATGTAAGTCATTGTTTCCAAGAGAAATGGAGACAGGAGTGTAAAAAAGCGTTGTTTTTGGACTGCAATGAAGAAATGACTATGTTCTGCGATTTCTCCTGCTCAAAAAGACTTAGAAAGTTGATAATTGTGGGCAATGTTAGAAATGTCAGGAGAAACAAGAATTATGTAAAAGGATTGATGTAAGTCATTGTTTCCAAGAGAAAGGGAGCCTGTAGTGTAAAAAAGCATTGTTTTTGGACGGCAATGAATAAATGACTGTTTTGCGATTTATCTTGCTCAGAAAGACTTAGAAAGTTGATAATTGTGGGCAATGTTAGAAATGTCATGAGAAACAAGAATTGTGTAAAAGGATTGATGTAAGTCATTGTTTCCAGGAGAAGGGGAGACAGGAGTGTAAAAAAGCGTTGTTTTTGGACGGCAATGAAGAAATGACTATATTTTGCGATTTCTCCTGCTCAGAAAGACTTAGAAAGTTGATAATTGTGGGCAATGTTAGAAATGTCATGAGAAACAAGAATTATGTAAAAGGATTGATGTAAGTCATTGTTTCCAAGAGAAATGGAGACAGGAGTGTAAAAAAGCGTTGTTTTTGGACTGCAATGAAGAAATGACTATGTTCTGCGATTTCTCCTGCTCAAAAAGACTTAGAAAGTTGATAATTGTGGGCAATGTTAGAAATTTCATGAGAAACAAGAATTATGTAAAAGGATTGATGTAAGTCATTGTTTCCAGGAGAAAGGGAGACAGGAGTGTAAAAAAGCGTTGTTTTTGGACGGCAATGAAGAAATGACTATATTTTGCGATTTCTCCTGCTCAGAAAGACTTAGAAAGTTGATAATTGTGGGCAATGTTAGAAATGTCAGGAGAAACAAGAATTATGTAAAAGGATTGATGTAAGTCATTGTTTCCAAGAGAAAGGGAGACTGGAGTGTAAAAAAGCGTTGTTTTTGGACTGCAATGAAGAAATGACTATGTTCTGCGATTTCTCCTGCTCAAAAAGACTTAGAAAGTTGATAATTGTGGGCAATGTTAGAAATGTCAGGAGAAACAAGAATTATGTAAAAGTATTGATGTAAGTCATTGTTTCCAAGAGAAAGGGAGACAGGAGTGTAAAAAAGCGTTGTTTTTGGACGGCAATGAAGAAATGACTATATTTTGCGGTTTCTCCTGCTCAGAAAGACTTAGAAAGTTGATAATTGTGGGCAATGTTAGAAATGTCAGGAGAAACAAGAATTATGTAAAAGGATTGATGTAAGTCATTGTTTCCAAGAGAAAGGGAGACTGGAGTGTAAAAAAGCGTTGTTTTTGGACTGCAATGAAGAAATGACTATGTTCTGCGATTTCTCCTGCTCAAAAAGACTTAGAAAGTTGATAATTGTGGGCAATGTTAGAAATGTCAGGAGAAACAAGAATTATGTAAAAGTATTGATGTAAGTCATTGTTTCCAAGAGAAAGGGAGACAGGAGTGTAAAAAAGCGTTGTTTTTGGACGGCAATGAAGAAATGACTATATTTTGCGGTTTCTCCTGCTCAGAAAGACTTAGAAAGTTGATAATTGTGGGCAATGTTAGAAATGTCAGGAGAAACAAGAATTATGTAAAAGGATTGATGTAAGTCATTGTTTCCAAGAGAAATGGAGACAGGAGTGTAAAAAAGCGTTGTTTTTGGACTGCAATGAAGAAATGACTATGTTCTGCGATTTCTCCTGCTCAAAAAGACTTAGGAAGTTGATAATTGTGGGCAATGTTAGAAATGTCAGGAGAAACAAGAATTATGTAAAAGGATTGATGTAAGTCATTGTTTCCAAGAGAAAGGGAGACTGGAGTGTAAAAAAGCATTGTTTTTGGACGGCAATGAATAAATGACTGTTTTGCGATTTCTCTTGCTCAGAAAGACTTAGAAAGTTGATAATTGTGGGCAATGTTAGAAATGTCAGGAGAAACAAGAATTATGTAAAAGGATTGATGTAAGTCATTGTTTCCAGGAGAAAGGGAGACAGGAGTGTAAAAAAGCGTTGTTTTTGGACGGCAATGAAGAAATGACTATATTTTGCGGTTTCTCCTGCTCAGAAAGACTTAGAAAGTTGATAATTGTGGGCAATGTTAGAAATGTCAGGAGAAACAAGAATTATGTAAAAGGATTGATGTAAGTCATTGTTTCCAAGAGAAAGGGAGACTGGAGTGTAAAAAAGCGTTGTTTTTGGACTGCAATGAAGAAATGACTATGTTTTGCGATTTCTCCTGCTCAGAAAGACTTAGAAAGTTGATATTTGTGGGCAATGTTAGAAATGTCAGGAGAAACAAGAATTATGTAAAAGGATTGATGTAAGTCATTGTTTCCAGGAGAAAGGGAGACTGGAGTGTAAAAAAGCATTGTTTTTGGACGGCAATGAATAAATGACTGTTTTGCGATTTCTCTTGCTCAGAAAGACTTAGAAAGTTGATAATTGTGGGCAATGTTAGAAATGTCATGAGAAACAAGAATTATGTAAAAGGATTGATGTAAGTCATTGTTTCCAGGAGAAGGGGAGACAGGAGTGTAAAAAAGCGTTGTTTTTAGACGGCAATGAAGAAATTACTATATTTTGCGATTTCTACTGCTCAGAAAGACTTAGAAAGTTGATAATTGTGGGCAATGTTAGAAATGTCATGAGAAACAAGAATTATGTAAAAGGATTGATGTAAGTCATTATTTCCAGGAGAAAGGGAGACAGGAGTGTAAAAAAGCGTTGTTTTTTGACGGCAATGAAGAAATGACTATATTTTGCGATTTCTCCTGCTCAGAAAGACTTAGAAAGTTGATAATTGTGGGCAATGTTAGAAATGTCAGGAGAAACAAGAATTACGTAAAAGGATTGATGTAAGTCATTGTTTCCAAGAGAAAGGGAGACTGGAGTGTAAAAAAGCGTTGTTTTTGGACTGCAATGAAGAAATGACTATGTTTTGCGATTTCTCCTGCTCAGAAAGACTTAGAAAGTTGATAATTGTGGACAATGTTAGAAATGTCATGAGAAACAAGAATTATGTAAAAGGATTGATGTAAGTCATTGTTTCCAGGAGAAAGGGAGACAGGAGTGTAAAAAAGCGTTGTTTTTGGACGGCAATGAAGAAATAACTATATTTTGCGATTTCTCCTGCTCAGAAAGACTGAGAAAGTTGATAATTGTGGGCAATGTTAGAAATGTCAGGAGAAACAAGAATTATGTAAAAGGATTGATGTAAGTCATTGTTTCCAAGAGAAAGGGAGACTGGAGTGTAAAAAAGCATTGTTTTTGGACGGCAATGAATAAATGACTGTTTTGCGATTTCTCTTGCTCAGAAAGACTTAGAAAGTTGATAATTGTGGGCAATGTTAGAAATGTCATGAGAAACAAGAATTGTGTAAAAGGATTGATGTAAGTCATTGTTTCCAGGAGAAGGGGAGACAGGAGTGTAAAAAAGCGTTGTTTTTGGACGGCAATGAAGAAATGACTATGTTCTGCGATTTCTCCTGCTCAAAAAGACTTAGAAAGTTGATAATTGTGGGCAATGTTAGAAATTTCATGAGAAACAAGAATTATGTAAAAGGATTGATGTAAGTCATTGTTTCCAGGAGAAAGGGAGACAGGAGTGTAAAAAAGTGTTGTTTTTGGACGGCAATGAAGAAATGACTATATTTTGCGATTTCTCCTGCTCAGAAAGACTTAGAAAGTTGATAATTGTGGGCAATGTTAGAAATGTCAGGAGAAACAAGAATTATGTAAAAGGATTGATGTAAGTCATTGTTTCCAAGAGAAAGGGAGACTGGAGTGTAAAAAAGCGTTGTTTTTGGACTGCAATGAAGAAATGACTATGTTCTGCGATTTCTCCTGCTCAAAAAGACTTAGAAAGTTGATAATTGTGGGCAATGTTAGAAATGTCAGGAGAAACAAGAATTATGTAAAAGTATTGATGTAAGTCATTGTTTCCAAGAGAAAGGGAGACAGGAGTGTAAAAAAGCGTTGTTTTTGGACGGCAATAAAGAAATGACTATATTTTGCGGTTTCTCCTGCTCAGAAAGACTTAGAAAGTTGATAATTGTGGGCAATGTTAGAAATGTCAGGAGAAACAAGAATTATGTAAAAGGATTGATGTAAGTCATTGTTTCCAAGAGAAATGGAGACAGGAGTGTAAAAAAGCGTTGTTTTTGGACTGCAATGAAGAAATGACTATGTTCTGCGATTTCTCCTGCTCAAAAAGACTTAGGAAGTTGATAATTGTGGGCAATGTTAGAAATGTCAGGAGAAACAAGAATTATGTAAAAGGATTGATGTAAGTCATTGTTTCCAAGAGAAAGGGAGACTGGAGTGTAAAAAAGCATTGTTTTTGGACGGCAATGAATAAATGACTGTTTTGCGATTTCTCTTGCTCAGAAAGACTTAGAAAGTTGATAATTGTGGGCAATGTTAGAAATGTCAGGAGAAACAAGAATTATGTAAAAGTATTGATGTAAGTCATTGTTTCCAAGAGAAAGGGAGACAGGAGTGTAAAAAAGTGTTGTTTTTGGACGGCAATGAAGAAATGACTATGTTTTGCGATTTCTCCTGCTCAGAAAGACTTAGAAAGTTGATAATTGTGGGCAATGTTAGAAATGTCATGAGAAACAAGAATTATGTAAAAGTATTGATGTAAGTCATTGTTTCCAAGAGAAATGGAGACAGGAGTGTAAAAAAGCATTGTTTTTGGACTGCAATGAAGAAATGACTATGTTCTGCGATTTCTCCTGCTCAAAAAGACTTAGGAAGTTGATAATTGTGGGCAATGTTAGAAATGTCAGGAGAAACAAGAATTATGTAAAAGGATTGATGTAAGTCATTGTTTCCAAGAGAAAGGGAGACTGGAGTGTAAAAAAGCATTGTTTTTGGACGGCAATGAATAAATGACTGTTTTGCGATTTCTCTTGCTCAGAAAGACTTAGAAAGTTGATAATTGTGGGCAATGTTAGAAATGTCAGGAGAAACAAGAATTATGTAAAAGTATTGATGTAAGTCATTGTTTCCAAGAGAAAGGGAGACAGGAGTGTAAAAAAGTGTTGTTTTTGGACGGCAATGAAGAAATGACTATGTTTTGCGATTTCTCCTGCTCAGAAAGACTTAGAAAGTTGATAATTGTGGGCAATGTTAGAAATGTCATGAGAAACAAGAATTATGTAAAAGGATTGATGTAAGTCATTGTTTCCAGGAGAAAGGGAGACAGGAGTGTAAAAAAGCGTTCTTTTTGGACGGCAATGAAGAAATGACTATATTTTGCGGTTTCTCCTGCTCAGAAAGACTTAGAAAGTTGATAATTGTGGGCAATGTTAGAAATGTCAGGAGAAACAAGAATTATGTAAAAGGATTGATGTAAGTCATTGTTTCCAAGAGAAAGGGAGACAGGAGTGTAAAAAAGTGTTGTTTTTGGACGGCAATGAAGAAATGACTATGTTTTGCGATTTCTCTTGCTCAGAAAGACTTAGAAAGTTGATAATTGTGGGCAATGTTAGAAATTTCATGAGAAACAAGAATTATGTAAAAGGATTGATGTAAGTCATTGTTTCCAGGAGAAAGGGAGACAGGAGTGTAAAAAAGTGTTGTTTTTGGACGGCAATGAAGAAATGACTATATTTTGCGATTTCTCCTGCTCAGAAAGACTTAGAAAGTTGATAATTGTGGGCAATGTTAGAAATGTCAGGAGAAACAAGAATTATGTAAAAGGATTGATGTAAGTCATTGTTTCCAAGAGAAAGGGAGACTGGAGTGTAAAAAAGCGTTGTTTTTGGACTGCAATGAAGAAATGACTATGTTCTGCGATTTCTCCTGCTCAAAAAGACTTAGAAAGTTGATAATTGTGGGCAATGTTAGAAATGTCAGGAGAAACAAGAATTATGTAAAAGTATTGATGTAAGTCATTGTTTCCAAGAGAAAGGGAGACAGGAGTGTAAAAAAGCGTTGTTTTTGGACGGCAATAAAGAAATGACTATATTTTGCGGTTTCTCCTGCTCAGAAAGACTTAGAAAGTTGATAATTGTGGGCAATGTTACAAATGTCAGGAGAAACAAGAATTATGTAAAAGGATTGATGTAAGTCATTGTTTCCAAGAGAAATGGAGACAGGAGTGTAAAAAAGCGTTGTTTTTGGACTGCAATGAAGAAATGACTATGTTCTGCGATTTCTCCTGCTCAAAAAGACTTAGGAAGTTGATAATTGTGGGCAATGTTAGAAATGTCAGGAGAAACAAAAATTATGTAAAAGGATTGATGTAAGTCATTGTTTCCAAGAGAAAGGGAGACTGGAGTGTAAAAAAGCATTGTTTTTGGACGGCAATGAATAAATGACTGTTTTGCGATTTCTCTTGCTCAGAAACACTTAGAAAGTTGATAATTGTGGGCAATGTTAGAAATGTCAGGAGAAACAAGAATTATGTAAAAGTATTGATGTAAGTCATTGTTTCCAAGAGAAAGGGAGACAGGAGTGTAAAAAAGTGTTGTTTTTGGACGGCAATGAAGAAATGACTATGTTTTGCGATTTCTCCTGCTCAGAAAGACTTAGAAAGTTGATAATTGTGGGCAATGTTAGAAATGTCAGGAGAAACAAGAATTATGTAAAAGTATTGATGTAAGTCATTGTTTCCAAGAGAAATGGAGACAGGAGTGTAAAAAAGCGTTGTTTTTGGACTGCAATGAAGAAATGACTATGTTCTGCGATTTCTCCTGCTCAAAAAGACTTAGGAAGTTGATAATTGTGGGCAATGTTAGAAATGTCAGGAGAAACAAGAATTATGTAAAAGGATTGATGTAAGTCATTGTTTCCAAGAGAAAGGGAGACTGGAGTGTAAAAAAGCATTGTTTTTGGACGGCAATGAATAAATGACTGTTTTGCGATTTCTCTTGCTCAGAAAGACTTAGAAAGTTGATAATTGTGGGCAATGTTAGAAATGTCAGGAGAAACAAGAATTATGTAAAAGTATTGATGTAAGTCATTGTTTCCAAGAGAAAGGGAGACAGGAGTGTAAAAAAGTGTTGTTTTTGGACGGCAATGAAGAAATGACTATGTTTTGCGATTTCTCCTGCTCAGAAAGACTTAGAAAGTTGATAATTGTGGGCAATGTTAGAAATGTCATGAGAAACAAGAATTATGTAAAAGGATTGATGTAAGTCATTGTTTCCAGGAGAAAGGGAGACAGGAGTGTAAAAAAGCGTTGTTTTTGGACGGCAATGAAGAAATGACTATATTTTGCGGTTTCTCCTGCTCAGAAAGACTTAGAAAGTTGATAATTGTGGGCAATGTTAGAAATGTCAGGAGAAACAAGAATTATGTAAAAGGATTGATGTAAGTCATTGTTTCCAAGAGAAATGGAGACAGGAGTGTAAAAAAGCGTTGTTTTTGGACTGCAATGAAGAAATGACTATGTTCTGCGATTTCCCCTGCTCAAAAAGACTTAGAAAGTTGATAATTGTGGGCAATGTTAGAAATGTCAGGAGAAACAAGAATTATGTAAAAGGATTGATGTAAGTCATTGTTTCCAAGAGAAAGGGAGACTGGAGTGTAAAAAAGCATTGTTTTTGGACGGCAATGAATAAATGACTGTTTTGCGATTTCTCTTGCTCAGAAAGACTTAGAAAGTTGATAATTGTGGGCAATGTTAGAAATGTCATGAGAAACAAGAATTGTGTAAAAGGATTGATGTAAGTCATTGTTTCCAGGAGAAGGGGAGACAGGAGTGTAAAAAAGCGTTGTTTTTGGACGGCAATGAAGAAATTACTATATTTTGCGATTTCTCCTGCTCAGAAAGACTTAGAAAGTTGATAATTGTGGGCAATGTTAGAAATGTCATGAGAAACAAGAATTATGTAAAAGGATTGATGTAAGTCATTGTTTCCAAGAGAAATGGAGACAGGAGTGTAAAAAAGCGTTGTTTTTGGACTGCAATGAAGAAATGACTATGTTCTGCGATTTCTCCTGCTCAAAAAGACTTAGAAAGTTGATAATTGTGGGCAATGTTAGAAATGTCAGGAGAAACGAGAATTATGTAAAAGTATTGATGTAAGTCATTGTTTCCAAGAGAAAGGGAGACAGGAGTGTAAAAAAGTGTTGTTTTTGGACGGCAATGAAGAAATGACTATGTTTTGCGATTTCTCCTGCTCAGAAAGACTTAGAAAGTTGATAATTGTGGGCAATGTTAGAAATGTCATGAGAAACAAGAATTATGTAAAAGGATTGATGTAAGTCATTGTTTCCAGGAGAAAGGGAGACAGGAGTGTAAAAAAGCGTTCTTTTTGGACGGCAATGAAGAAATGACTATATTTTGCGGTTTCTCCTGCTCAGAAAGACTTAGAAAGTTGATAATTGTGGGCAATGTTAGAAATGTCAGGAGAAACAAGAATTATGTAAAAGGATTGATGTAAGTCATTGTTTCCAAGAGAAATGGAGACAGGAGTGTAAAAAAGCGTTGTTTTTGGACTGCAATGAAGAAATGACTATGTTCTGCGATTTCTCCTGCTCAAAAAGACTTAGAAAGTTGATAATTGTGGGCAATGTTAGAAATGTCAGGAGAAACAAGAATTATGTAAAAGGATTGATGTAAGTCATTGTTTCCAAGAGAAAGGGAGACAGGAGTGTAAAAAGTGTTGTTTTTGGACGGCAATGAAGAAATGACTATGTTTTGCGATTTCTCTTGCTCAGAAAGACTTAGAAAGTTGATAATTGTGGGCAATGTTAGAAATGTCATGAGAAACAAGAATTATGTAAAAGGATTGATGTAAGTCATTGTTTCCAGGAGAAAGGGAGACAGGAGTGTAAAAAAGTGTTGTTTTTGGACGGCAATGAAGAAATGACTATATTTTGCGGTTTCTCCTGCTCAGAAAGACTTAGAAAGTTGATAATTGTGGGCAATGTTAGAAATGTCAGGAGAAACAAGAATTATGTAAAAGGATTGATGTAAGTCATTGTTTCCAAGAGAAAGGGAGACTGGAGTGTAAAAAAGCGTTGTTTTTGGACTGCAATGAAGAAATGACTATGTTTTGCGATTTCTCCTGCTCAGAAAGACTTAGAAAGTTGATAATTGTGGACAATGTTAGAAATGTCATGAGAAACAAGAATTATGTAAAAGGATTGATGTAAGTCATTGTTTCCAAGAGAAGGGAGACTGGAGTGTAAAAAAGCGTTGTTTTTGGACTGCAATGAAGAAATGACTATGTTTTGCGATTTCTCCTGCTCAGAAAGACTTAGAAAGTTGATATTTGTGGGCAATGTTAGAAATGTCATGAGAAACAAGAATTATGTAAAAGGATTGATGTAAGTCATTGTTTCCAGGAGAAGGGGAGACAGGAGTGTAAAAAAAGCGTTGTTTTTGGACGGCAATGAAGAAATTACTATATTTTGCGATTTCTCCCTGCTCAGAAAGACTTAGAAAGTTGATAATTGTGGGCAATGTTAGAAATGTCATGAGAAACAAGAATTATGTAAAAGGATTGATGTAAGTCATTGTTTCCAGGAGAAAGGGAGACAGGAGTGTAAAAAAGCGTTGTTTTTGGACGGCAATGAAGAAATGACTATATTTTGCGGTTTCTCCTGCTCAGAAAGACTTAGAAAGTTGATAATTGTGGGCAATGTTAGAAATGTCAGGAGAAACAAGAATTATGTAAAAGGATTGATGTAAGTCATTGTTTCCAAGAGAAATGGAGACAGGAGTGTAAAAAAGCGTTGTTTTTGGACTGCAATGAAGAAATGACTATGTTCTGCGATTTCTCCTGCTCAAAAAGACTTAGAAAGTTGATAATTGTGGGCAATGTTAGAAATGTCAGGAGAAACAAGAATTATGTAAAAGTATTGATGTAAGTCATTGTTTCCAAGAGAAAGGGAGACAGGAGTGTAAAAAAGTGTTGTTTTTGGACGGCAATGAAGAAATGACTATGTTTTGCGATTTCTCCTGCTCAGAAAGACTTAGAAAGTTGATAATTGTGGGCAATGTTAGAAATGTCATGAGAAACAAGAATTATGTAAAAGGATTGATGTAAGTCATTGTTTCCAGGAGAAAGGGAGACAGGAGTGTAAAAAAGCGTTGTTTTTGGACGGCAATGAAGAAATGACTATATTTTGCGGTTTCTCCTGCTCAGAAAGACTTAGAAAGTTGATAATTGTGGGCAATGTTAGAAATGTCAGGAGAAACAAGAATTATGTAAAAGGATTGATGTAAGTCATTGTTTCCAAGAGAAATGGAGACAGGAGTGTAAAAAAGCGTTGTTTTTGGACTGCAATGAAGAAATGACTATGTTCTGCGATTTCTCCTGCTCAAAAAGACTTAGAAAGTTGATAATTTTGGGCAATGTTAGAAATGTCAGGAGAAACAAGAATTATGTAAAAGGATTGATGTAAGTCATTGTTTCCAAGAGAAAGGGAGACTGGAGTGTAAAAAAGCATTGTTTTTGGACGGCAATGAATAAATGACTTTTTTGCGATTTCTCTTGCTCAGAAAGACTTAGAAAGTTGATAATTGTGGGCAATGTTAGAAATGTCATGAGAAACAAGAATTGTGTAAAAGGATTGATGTAAGTCATTGTTTCCAAGAGAAAGGGAGACTGGAGTGTAAAAAAGCATTGTTTTTGGACGGCAATGAATAAATGACTGTTTTGCGATTTCTCTTGCTCAGAAAGACTTAGAAAGTTGATAATTGTGGGCAATGTTAGAAATGTCAGGAGAAACAAGAATTATGTAAAAGTATTGATGTAAGTCATTGTTTCCAAGAGAAAGGGAGACAGGAGTGTAAAAAAGTGTTGTTTTTGGACGGCAATGAAGAAATGACTATGTTTTGCGATTTCTCCTGCTCAGAAAGACTTAGAAAGTTGATAATTGTGGGCAATGTTAGAAATGTCAGGAGAAACAAGAATTATGTAAAAGTATTGATGTAAGTCATTGTTTCCAAGAGAAATGGAGACAGGAGTGTAAAAAAGCGTTGTTTTTGGACTGCAATGAAGAAATGACTATGTTCTGCGATTTCTCCTGCTCAAAAAGACTTAGGAAGTTGATAATTGTGGGCAATGTTAGAAATGTCAGGAGAAACAAGAATTATGTAAAAGGATTGATGTAAGTCATTGTTTCCAAGAGAAAGGGAGACTGGAGTGTAAAAAAGCATTGTTTTTGGACGGCAATGAATAAATGACTGTTTTGCGATTTCTCTTGCTCAGAAAGACTTAGAAAGTTGATAATTGTGGGCTATGTTAGAAATGTCAGGAGAAACAAGAATTATGTAAAAGTATTGATGTAAGTCATTGTTTCCAAGAGAAAGGGAGACAGGAGTGTAAAAAAGTGTTGTTTTTGGACGGCAATGAAGAAATGACTATGTTTTGCGATTTCTCCTGCTCAGAAAGACTTAGAAAGTTGATAATTGTGGGCAATGTTAGAAATGTCATGAGAAACAAGAATTATGTAAAAGGATTGATGTAAGTCATTGTTTCCAGGAGAAAGGGAGACAGGAGTGTAAAAAAGCGTTGTTTTTGGACGGCAATGAAGAAATGACTATATTTTGCGGTTTCTCCTGCTCAGAAAGACTTAGAAAGTTGATAATTGTGGGCAATGTTAGAAATGTCAGGAGAAACAAGAATTATGTAAAAGGATTGATGTAAGTCATTGTTTCCAAGAGAAATGGAGACAGGAGTGTAAAAAAGTGTTGTTTTTGGACGGCAATGAAGAAATGACTATGTTCTGCGATTTCTCCTGCTCAAAAAGACTTAGAAAGTTGATAATTGTGGGCAATGTTAGAAATGTCAGGAGAAACAAGAATTATGTAAAAGGATTGATGTAAGTCATTGTTTCCAAGAGAAAGGGAGACTGGAGTGTAAAAAAGCATTGTTTTTGGACGGCAATGAATAAATGACTGTTTTGCGATTTCTCTTGCTCAGAAAGACTTAGAAAGTTGATAATTGTGGGCAATGTTAGAAATGTCATGAGAAACAAGAATTGTGTAAAAGGATTGATGTAAGTCATTGTTTCCAGGAGAAGGGGAGACAGGAGTGTAAAAAAGCGTTGTTTTTGGACGGCAATGAAGAAATTACTATATTTTGCGATTTCTCCTGCTCAGAAAGACTTAGAAAGTTGATAATTGTGGGCAATGTTAGAAATGTCATGAGAAACAAGAATTATGTAAAAGGATTGATGTAAGTCATTGTTTCCAAGAGAAATGGAGACAGGAGTGTAAAAAAGCGTTGTTTTTGGACTGCAATGAAGAAATGACTATGTTCTGCGATTTCTCCTGCTCAAAAAGACTTAGAAAGTTGATAATTGTGGGCAATGTTAGAAATGTCAGGAGAAACAAGAATTATGTAAAAGTATTGATGTAAGTCATTGTTTCCAAGAGAAAGGGAGACAGGAGTGTAAAAAAGTGTTGTTTTTGGACGGCAATGAAGAAATGACTATGTTTTGCGATTTCTCCTGCTCAGAAAGACTTAGAAAGTTGATAATTGTGGGCAATGTTAGAAATGTCATGAGAAACAAGAATTATGTAAAAGGATTGATGTAAGTCATTGTTTCCAGGAGAAAGGGAGACAGGAGTGTAAAAAAGCGTTCTTTTTGGACGGCAATGAAGAAATGACTATATTTTGCGGTTTCTCCTGCTCAGAAAGACTTAGAAAGTTGATAATTGTGGGCAATGTTAGAAATGTCAGGAGAAACAAGAATTATGTAAAAGGATTGATGTAAGTCATTGTTTCCAAGAGAAATGGAGACAGGAGTGTAAAAAAGTGTTGTTTTTGGACGGCAATGAAGAAATGACTATGTTCTGCGATTTCTCCTGCTCAAAAAGACTTAGAAAGTTGATAATTGTGGGCAATGTTAGAAATGTCAGGAGAAACAAGAATTATGTAAAAGGATTGATGTAAGTCATTGTTTCCAAGAGAAAGGGAGACTGGAGTGTAAAAAAGCATTGTTTTTGGACGGCAATGAATAAATGACTGTTTTGCGATTTCTCTTGCTCAGAAAGACTTAGAAAGTTGATAATTGTGGGCAATGTTAGAAATGTCATGAGAAACAAGAATTGTGTAAAAGGATTGATGTAAGTCATTGTTTCCAGGAGAAGGGGAGACAGGAGTGTAAAAAAGCGTTGTTTTTGGACGGCAATGAAGAAATTACTATATTTTGCGATTTCTCCTGCTCAGAAAGACTTAGAAAGTTGATAATTGTGGGCAATGTTAGAAATGTCATGAGAAACAAGAATTATGTAAAAGGATTGATGTAAGTCATTGTTTCCAAGAGAAATGGAGACAGGAGTGTAAAAAAGCGTTGTTTTTGGACTGCAATGAAGAAATGACTATGTTCTGCGATTTCTCCTGCTCAAAAAGACTTAGAAAGTTGATAATTGTGGGCAATGTTAGAAATGTCAGGAGAAACAAGAATTATGTAAAAGTATTGATGTAAGTCATTGTTTCCAAGAGAAAGGGAGACAGGAGTGTAAAAAAGTGTTGTTTTTGGACGGCAATGAAGAAATGACTATGTTTTGCGATTTCTCCTGCTCAGAAAGACTTAGAAAGTTGATAATTGTGGGCAATGTTAGAAATGTCATGAGAAACAAGAATTATGTAAAAGGATTGATGTAAGTCATTGTTTCCAGGAGAAAGGGAGACAGGAGTGTAAAAAAGCGTTCTTTTTGGACGGCAATGAAGAAATGACTATATTTTGCGGTTTCTCCTGCTCAGAAAGACTTAGAAAGTTGATAATTGTGGGCAATGTTAGAAATGTCAGGAGAAACAAGAATTATGTAAAAGGATTGATGTAAGTCATTGTTTCCAAGAGAAATGGAGACAGGAGTGTAAAAAAGCGTTGTTTTTGGACTGCAATGAAGAAATGACTATGTTCTGCGATTTCTCCTGCTCAAAAAGACTTAGAAAGTTGATAATTGTGGGCAATGTTAGAAATGTCAGGAGAAACAAGAATTATGTAAAAGGATTGATGTAAGTCATTGTTTCCAAGAGAAAGGGAGACAGGAGTGTAAAAAAGTGTTGTTTTTGGACGGCAATGAAGAAATGACTATGTTTTGCGATTTCTCCTGCTCAGAAAGACTTAGAAAGTTGATAATTGTGGGCAATGTTAGAAATGTCATGAGAAACAAGAATTATGTAAAAGGATTGATGTAAGTCATTGTTTCCAGGAGAAAGGGAGACAGGAGTGTAAAAAAGTGTTGTTTTTGGACGGCAATGAAGAAATGACTATATTTTGCGGTTTCTCCTGCTCAGAAAGACTTAGAAAGTTGATAATTGTGGGCAATGTTAGAAATGTCAGGAGAAACAAGAATTATGTAAAAGGATTGATGTAAGTCATTGTTTCCAAGAGAAAGGGAGACTGGAGTGTAAAAAAGCGTTGTTTTTGGACTGCAATGAAGAAATGACTATGTTTTGCGATTTCTCCTGCTCAGAAAGACTTAGAAAGTTGATAATTGTGGACAATGTTAGAAATGTCAGGAGAAACAAGAATTATGTAAAAGGATTGATGTAAGTCATTGTTTCCAAGAGAAAGGGAGACTGGAGTGTAAAAAAGCGTTGTTTTTGGACTGCAATGAAGAAATGACTATGTTTTGCGATTTCTCCTGCTCAGAAAGACTTAGAAAGTTGATATTTGTGGGCAATGTTAGAAATGTCATGAGAAACAAGAATTATGTAAAAGGATTGATGTAAGTCATTGTTTCCAGGAGAAAGGGAGACAGGAGTGTAAAAAAGCGTTGTTTTTGGACGGCAATGAAGAAATGACTATATTTTGCGGTTTCTCCTGCTCAGAAAGACTTAGAAAGTTGATAATTGTGGGCAATGTTAGAAATGTCATGGGAAACAAGAATTATGTAAAAGGATTGATGTAAGTCATTGTTTCCAGGAGAAAGGGAGACAGGAGTGTAAAAAAGCGTTGTTTTTGGACGGCAATGAAGAAATGACTATATTTTGCGATTTCTCCTGCTCAGAAAGACTTAGAAAGTTGATAATTGTGGGCAATGTTAGAAATGTCAGGAGAAACAAGAATTATGTAAAAGGATTGATGTAAGTCATTGTTTCCAAGAGAAAGGGAGACTGGAGTGTAAAAAAGCGTTGTTTTTGGACTGCAATGAAGAAATGACTATGTTTTGCGATTTCTCCTGCTCAGAAAGACTTAGAAAGTTGATAATTGTGGACAATGTTAGAAATGTCATGAGAAACAAGAATTATGTAAAAGGATTGATGTAAGTCATTGTTTCCAAGAGAAAGGGAGACTGGAGTGTAAAAAAGCGTTGTTTTTGGACTGCAATGAAGAAATGACTATGTTTTGCGATTTCTCCTGCTCAGAAAGACTTAGAAAGTTGATATTTGTGGGCAATGTTAGAAATGTCATGAGAAACAAGAATTATGTAAAAGGATTGATGTAAGTCATTGTTTCCAGGAGAAAGGGAGACAGGAGTGTAAAAAAGCGTTGTTTTTGGACGGCAATGAAGAAATGACTATATTTTGCGGTTTCTCCTGCTCAGAAAGACTTAGAAAGTTGATAATTGTGGGCAATGTTAGAAATGTCATGGGAAACAAGAATTATGTAAAAGGATTGATGTAAGTCATTGTTTCCAGGAGAAAGGGAGACAGGAGTGTAAAAAAGCGTTGTTTTGGACGGCAATGAAGAAATGACTATATTTTGCGGTTTCTCCTGCTCAGAAAGACTTAGAAAGTTGATAATTGTGGGCAATGTTAGAAATGTCAGGAGAAACAAGAATTATGTAAAAGGATTGATGTAAGTCATTGTTTCCAAGAGAAATGGAGACAGGAGTGTAAAAAAGCGTTGTTTTTGGACTGCAATGAAGAAATGACTATGTTCTGCGATTTCTCCTGCTCAAAAAGACTTAGAAAGTTGATAATTGTGGGCAATGTTAGAAATGTCAGGAGAAACAAGAATTATGTAAAAGTATTGATGTAAGTCATTGTTTCCAAGAGAAAGGGAGACAGGAGTGTAAAAAAGTGTTGTTTTTGGACGGCAATGAAGAAATGACTATGTTTTGCGATTTCTCCTGCTCAGAAAGACTTAGAAAGTTGATAATTGTGGGCAATGTTAGAAATGTCATGAGAAACAAGAATTATGTAAAAGGATTGATGTAAGTCATTGTTTCCAGGAGAAAGGGAGACAGGAGTGTAAAAAAGCGTTGTTTTTGGACGGCAATGAAGAAATGACTATATTTTGCGGTTTCTCCTGCTCAGAAAGACTTAGAAAGTTGATAATTGTGGGCAATGTTAGAAATGTCAGGAGAAACAAGAATTATGTAAAAGGATTGATGTAAGTCATTGTTTCCAAGAGAAATGGAGACAGGAGTGTAAAAAAGCGTTGTTTTTGGACTGCAATGAAGAAATGACTATGTTCTGCGATTTCTCCTGCTCAAAAAGACTTAGAAAGTTGATAATTGTGGGCAATGTTAGAAATGTCAGGAGAAACAAGAATTATGTAAAAGGATTGATGTAAGTCATTGTTTCCAAGAGAAAGGGAGACTGGAGTGTAAAAAAGCATTGTTTTTGGACGGCAATGAATAAATGACTTTTTTGCGATTTCTCTTGCTCAGAAAGACTTAGAAAGTTGATAATTGTGGGCAATGTTAGAAACTTCATGAGAAACAAGAATTGTGTAAAAGGATTGATGTAAGTCATTGTTTCCAGGAGAAGGGGAGACAGGAGTGTAAAAAAGCGTTGTTTTTGGACGGCAATGAAGAAATGACTATATTTTGCGATTTCTCCTGCTCAGAAAGACTTAGAAAGTTGATAATTGTGGGCAATGTTAGAAATGTCATGAGAAACAAGAATTATGTAAAAGGATTGATGTAAGTCATTGTTTCCAAGAGAAATGGAGGCAGGAGTGTAAAAAAGCGTTGTTTTTGGACTGCAATGAAGAAATGACTATGTTCTGCGATTTCTCCTGCTCAAAAAGACTTAGAAAGTTGATAATTGTGGGCAATGTTAGAAATGTCATGAGAAACAAGAATTATGTAAAAGGATTGATGTAAGTCATTGTTTCCAGGAGAAAGGGAGACAGGAGTGTAAAAAAGCGTTGTTTTTGGACGGCAATGAAGAAATGACTATATTTTGCGATTTCTCCTGCTCAGAAAGACTTAGAAAGTTGATAATTGTGGGCAATGTTAGAAATGTCAGGAGAAACAAGAATTTTGTAAAAGGATTGATGTAAGTCATTGTTTCCAAGAGAAAGGGAGACTGGAGTGTAAAAAAGCGTTGTTTTTGGACTGCAATGAAGAAATGACTATGTTCTGCGATTTCTCCTGCTCAAAAAGACTTAGAAAGTTGATAATTGTGGGCAATGTTAGAAATGTCAGGAGAAACAAGAATTATGTAAAAGTATTGATGTAAGTCATTGTTTCCAAGAGAAAGGGAGACAGGAGTGTAAAAAAGCGTTGTTTTTGGACGGCAATGAAGAAATGACTATATTTTGCGGTTTCTCCTGCTCAGAAAGACTTAGAAAGTTGATAATTGTGGGCAATGTTAGAAATGTCAGGAGAAACAAGAATTATGTAAAAGGATTGATGTAAGTCATTGTTTCCAAGAGAAATGGAGACAGGAGTGTAAAAAAGCGTTGTTTTTGGACTGCAATGAAGAAATGACTATGTTCTGCGATTTCTCCTGCTCAAAAAGACTTAGGAAGTTGATAATTGTGGGCAATGTTAGAAATGTCAGGAGAAACAAGAATTATGTAAAAGTATTGATGTAAGTCATTGTTTCCAAGAGAAAGGGAGACAGGAGTGTAAAAAAGTGTTGTTTTTGGACGGCAATGAAGAAATGACTATGTTTTGCGATTTCTCCTGCTCAGAAAGACTTAGAAAGTTGATAATTGTGGGCAATGTTAGAAATGTCATGAGAAACAAGAATTATGTAAAAGGATTGATGTAAGTCATTGTTTCCAGGAGAAAGGGAGACAGGAGTGTAAAAAAGCGTTGTTTTTGGACGGCAATGAAGAAATGACTATATTTTGCGGTTTCTCCTGCTCAGAAAGACTTAGAAAGTTGATAATTGTGGGCAATGTTAGAAATGTCAGGAGAAACAAGAATTATGTAAAAGGATTGATGTAAGTCATTGTTTCCAAGAGAAAGGGAGACTGGAGTGTAAAAAAGCATTGTTTTTGGACGGCAATGAATAAATGACTGTTTTGCGATTTATCTTGCTCAGAAAGACTTAGAAAGTTGATAATTGTGGGCAATGTTAGAAATGTCAGGAGAAACAAGAATTATGTAAAAGTATTGATGTAAGTCATTGTTTCCAAGAGAAATGGAGACAGGAGTGTAAAAAAGCGTTGTTTTTGGACTGCAATGAAGAAATGACTATGTTCTGCGATTTCTCCTGCTCAAAAAGACTTAGAAAGTTGATAATTGTGGGCAATGTTAGAAATGTCAGGAGAAACAAGAATTATGTAAAAGGATTGATGTAAGTCATTGTTTCCAAGAGAAAGGGAGACTGGAGTGTAAAAAAGCATTGTTTTTGGACGGCAATGAATAAATGACTGTTTTGCGATTTCTCTTGCTCAGAAAGACTTAGAAAGTTGATAATTGTGGGCAATGTTAGAAATGTCATGAGAAACAAGAATTGTGTAAAAGGATTGATGTAAGTCATTGTTTCCAGGAGAAGGGGAGACAGGAGTGTAAAAAAGCGTTGTTTTTGGACGGCAATGAAGAAATGACTATGTTCTGCGATTTCTCCTGCTCAAAAAGACTTAGAAAGTTGATAATTGTGGGCAATGTTAGAAATTTCATGAGAAACAAGAATTATGTAAAAGGATTGATGTAAGTCATTGTTTCCAGGAGAAAGGGAGACAGGAGTGTAAAAAAGTGTTGTTTTTGGACGGCAATGAAGAAATGACTATATTTTGCGATTTCTCCTGCTCAGAAAGACTTAGAAAGTTGATAATTGTGGGCAATGTTAGAAATGTCAGGAGAAACAAGAATTATGTAAAAGGATTGATGTAAGTCATTGTTTCCAAGAGAAAGGGAGACTGGAGTGTAAAAAAGCGTTGTTTTTAGACTGCAATGAAGAAATGACTATGTTCTGCGATTTCTCCTGCTCAAAAAGACTTAGAAAGTTGATAATTGTGGGCAATGTTAGAAATGTCAGGAGAAACAAGAATTATGTAAAAGTATTGATGTAAGTCATTGTTTCCAAGAGAAAGGGAGACAGGAGTGTAAAAAAGCGTTGTTTTTGGACGGCAATAAAGAAATGACTATATTTTGCGGTTTCTCCTGCTCAGAAAGACTTAGAAAGTTGATAATTGTGGGCAATGTTAGAAATGTCAGGAGAAACAAGAATTATGTAAAAGGATTGATGTAAGTCATTGTTTCCAAGAGAAATGGAGACAGGAGTGTAAAAAAGCGTTGTTTTTGGACTGCAATGAAGAAATGACTATATTTTGCGGTTTCTCCTGCTCAGAAAGACTTAGAAAGTTGATAATTGTGGGCAATGTTAGAAATGTCAGGAGAAACAAGAATTATGTAAAAGGATTGATGTAAGTCATTGTTTCCAAGAGAAAGGGAGACTGGAGTGTAAAAAAGCATTGTTTTTGGACGGCAATGAATAAATGACTGTTTTGCGATTTATCTTGCTCAGAAAGACTTAGAAAGTTGATAATTGTGGGCAATGTTAGAAATGTCAGGAGAAACAAGAATTATGTAAAAGTATTGATGTAAGTCATTGTTTCCAAGAGAAATGGAGACAGGAGTGTAAAAAAGCGTTGTTTTTGGACTGCAATGAAGAAATGACTATGTTCTGCGATTTCTCCTGCTCAAAAAGACTTAGAAAGTTGATAATTGTGGGCAATGTTAGAAATGTCAGGAGAAACAAGAATTATGTAAAAGGATTGATGTAAGTCATTGTTTCCAAGAGAAAGGGAGACTGGAGTGTAAAAAAGCATTGTTTTTGGACGGCAATGAATAAATGACTGTTTTGCGATTTCTCTTGCTCAGAAAGACTTAGAAAGTTGATAATTGTGGGCAATGTTAGAAATGTCATGAGAAACAAGAATTGTGTAAAAGGATTGATGTAAGTCATTGTTTCCAGGAGAAGGGGAGACAGGAGTGTAAAAAAGCGTTGTTTTTGGACGGCAATGAAGAAATGACTATGTTCTGCGATTTCTCCTGCTCAAAAAGACTTAGAAAGTTGATAATTGTGGGCAATGTTAGAAATTTCATGAGAAACAAGAATTATGTAAAAGGATTGATGTAAGTCATTGTTTCCAGGAGAAAGGGAGACAGGAGTGTAAAAAAGTGTTGTTTTTGGACGGCAATGAAGAAATGACTATATTTTGCGATTTCTCCTGCTCAGAAAGACTTAGAAAGTTGATAATTGTGGGCAATGTTAGAAATGTCAGGAGAAACAAGAATTATGTAAAAGGATTGATGTAAGTCATTGTTTCCAAGAGAAAGGGAGACTGGAGTGTAAAAAAGCGTTGTTTTTAGACTGCAATGAAGAAATGACTATGTTCTGCGATTTCTCCTGCTCAAAAAGACTTAGAAAGTTGATAATTGTGGGCAATGTTAGAAATGTCAGGAGAAACAAGAATTATGTAAAAGTATTGATGTAAGTCATTGTTTCCAAGAGAAAGGGAGACAGGAGTGTAAAAAAGCGTTGTTTTTGGACGGCAATAAAGAAATGACTATATTTTGCGGTTTCTCCTGCTCAGAAAGACTTAGAAAGTTGATAATTGTGGGCAATGTTAGAAATGTCAGGAGAAACAAGAATTATGTAAAAGGATTGATGTAAGTCATTGTTTCCAAGAGAAATGGAGACAGGAGTGTAAAAAAGCGTTGTTTTTGGACTGCAATGAAGAAATGACTATGTTCTGCGATTTCTCCTGCTCAAAAAGACTTAGGAAGTTGATAATTGTGGGCAATGTTAGAAATGTCAGGAGAAACAAGAATTATGTAAAAGGATTGATGTAAGTCATTGTTTCCAAGAGAAAGGGAGACTGGAGTGTAAAAAAGCATTGTTTTTGGACGGCAATGAATAAATGACTGTTTTGCGATTTCTCTTGCTCAGAAAGACTTAGAAAGTTGATAATTGTGGGCAATGTTAGAAATGTCAGGAGAAACAAGAATTATGTAAAAGTATTGATGTAAGTCATTGTTTCCAAGAGAAAGGGAGACAGGAGTGTAAAAAAGTGTTGTTTTTGGACGGCAATGAAGAAATGACTATGTTTTGCGATTTCTCCTGCTCAGAAAGACTTAGAAAGTTGATAATTGTGGGCAATGTTAGAAATGTCATGAGAAACAAGAATTATGTAAAAGTATTGATGTAAGTCATTGTTTCCAAGAGAAATGGAGACAGGAGTGTAAAAAAGCGTTGTTTTTGGACTGCAATGAAGAAATGACTATGTTCTGCGATTTCTCCTGCTCAAAAAGACTTAGGAAGTTGATAATTGTGGGCAATGTTAGAAATGTCAGGAGAAACAAGAATTATGTAAAAGGATTGATGTAAGTCATTGTTTCCAAGAGAAAGGGAGACTGGAGTGTAAAAAAGCATTGTTTTTGGACGGCAATGAATAAATGACTGTTTTGCGATTTCTCTTGCTCAGAAAGACTTAGAAAGTTGATAATTGTGGGCAATGTTAGAAATGTCAGGAGAAACAAGAATTATGTAAAAGTATTGATGTAAGTCATTGTTTCCAAGAGAAAGGGAGACAGGAGTGTAAAAAAGTGTTGTTTTTGGACGGCAATGAAGAAATGACTATGTTTTGCGATTTCTCCTGCTCAGAAAGACTTAGAAAGTTGATAATTGTGGGCAATGTTAGAAATGTCAGGAGAAACAAGAATTATGTAAAAGTATTGATGTAAGTCATTGTTTCCAAGAGAAATGGAGACAGGAGTGTAAAAAAGCGTTGTTTTTGGACTGCGATGAAGAAATGACTATGTTCTGCGATTTCTCCTGCTCAAAAAGACTTAGGAAGTTGATAATTGTGGGCAATGTTAGAAATGTCAGGAGAAACAAGAATTATGTAAAAGGATTGATGTAAGTCATTGTTTCCAAGAGAAATGGAGACAGGAGTGTAAAAAAGCGTTGTTTTTGGACTGCAATGAAGAAATGACTATGTTCTGCGATTTCTCCTGCTCAAAAAGACTTAGGAAGTTGATAATTGTGGGCAATGTTAGAAATGTCAGGAGAAACAAGAATTATGTAAAAGGATTGATGTAAGTCATTGTTTCCAAGAGAAAGGGAGACTGGAGTGTAAAAAAGCATTGTTTTTGGACGGCAATGAATAAATGACTGTTTTGCGATTTCTCTTGCTCAGAAAGACTTAGAAAGTTGATAATTGTGGGCAATGTTAGAAATGTCAGGAGAAACAAGAATTATGTAAAAGTATTGATGTAAGTCATTGTTTCCAAGAGAAAGGGAGACAGGAGTGTAAAAAAGTGTTGTTTTTGGACGGCAATGAAGAAATGACTATGTTTTGCGATTTCTCCTGCTCAGAAAGACTTAGAAAGTTGATAATTGTGGGCAATGTTAGAAATGTCAGGAGAAACAAGAATTATGTAAAAGTATTGATGTAAGTCATTGTTTCCAAGAGAAATGGAGACAGGAGTGTAAAAAAGCGTTGTTTTTGGACTGCAATGAAGAAATGACTATGTTCTGCGATTTCTCCTGCTCAAAAAGACTTAGGAAGTTGATAATTGTGGGCAATGTTAGAAATGTCAGGAGAAACAAGAATTATGTAAAAGGATTGATGTAAGTCATTGTTTCCAAGAGAAAGGGAGACTGGAGTGTAAAAAAGCATTGTTTTTGGACGGCAATGAATAAATGACTGTTTTGCGATTTCTCTTGCTCAGAAAGACTTAGAAAGTTGATAATTGTGGGCAATGTTAGAAATGTCAGGAGAAACAAGAATTATGTAAAAGTATTGATGTAAGTCATTGTTTCCAAGAGAAAGGGAGACAGGAGTGTAAAAAAGTGTTGTTTTTGGACGGCAATGAAGAAATGACTATGTTTTGCGATTTCTCCTGCTCAGAAAGACTTAGAAAGTTGATAATTGTGGGCAATGTTAGAAATGTCATGAGAAACAAGAATTATGTAAAAGGATTGATGTAAGTCATTGTTTCCAGGAGAAAGGGAGACAGGAGTGTAAAAAAGCGTTGTTTTTGGACGGCAATGAAGAAATGACTATATTTTGCGGTTTCTCCTGCTCAGAAAGACTTAGAAAGTTGATAATTGTGGGCAATGTTAGAAATGTCAGGAGAAACAAGAATTATGTAAAAGGATTGATGTAAGTCATTGTTTCCAAGAGAAATGGAGACAGGAGTGTAAAAAAGCGTTGTTTTTGGACTGCAATGAAGAAATGACTATGTTCTGCGATTTCTCCTGCTCAAAAAGACTTAGAAAGTTGATAATTGTGGGCAATGTTAGAAATGTCAGGAGAAACAAGAATTATGTAAAAGGATTGATGTAAGTCATTGTTTCCAAGAGAAAGGGAGACTGGAGTGTAAAAAAGCATTGTTTTTGGATGGCAATGAATAAATGACTGTTTTGCGATTTCTCTTGCTCAGAAAGACTTAGAAAGTTGATAATTGTGGGCAATGTTAGAAATGTCATGAGAAACAAGAATTGTGTAAAAGGATTGATGTAAGTCATTGTTTCCAGGAGAAGGGGAGACAGGAGTGTAAAAAAGCGTTGTTTTTGGACGGCAATGAAGAAATTACTATATTTTGCGATTTCTCCTGCTCAGAAAGACTTAGAAAGTTGATAATTGTGGGCAATGTTAGAAATGTCAGGAGAAACAAGAATTATGTAAAAGGATTGATGTAAGTCATTGTTTCCAAGAGAAAGGGAGACAGGAGTGTAAAAAAGTGTTGTTTTTGGACAGCAATGAAGAAATGACTATGTTTTGCGATTTCTCTTGCTCAGAAAGACTTAGAAAGTTGATAATTGTGGGCAATGTTAGAAATGTCATGAGAAACAAGAATTATGTAAAAGGATTGATGTAAGTCATTGTTTCCAGGAGAAAGGGAGACAGGAGTGTAAAAAAGTGTTGTTTTTGGACGGCAATGAAGAAATGACTATATTTTGCGGTTTCTCCTGCTCAGAAAGACTTAGAAAGTTGATAATTGTGGGCAATGTTAGAAATGTCAGGAGAAACAAGAATTATGTAAAAGGATTGATGTAAGTCATTGTTTCCAAGAGAAAGGGAGACTGGAGTGTAAAAAAGCGTTGTTTTTGGACTGCAATGAAGAAATGACTATGTTTTGCGATTTCTCCTGCTCAGAAAGACTTAGAAAGTTGATAATTGTGGACAATGTTAGAAATGTCATGAGAAACAAGAATTATGTAAAAGGATTGATGTAAGTCATTGTTTCCAAGAGAAAGGGAGACTGGAGTGTAAAAAAGCGTTGTTTTTGGACTGCAATGAAGAAATGACTATGTTTTGCGATTTCTCCTGCTCAGAAAGACTTAGAAAGTTGATATTTGTGGGCAATGTTAGAAATGTCATGAGAAACAAGAATTATGTAAAAGGATTGATGTAAGTCATTGTTTCCAGGAGAAGGGGAGACAGGAGTGTAAAAAAGCGTTGTTTTTGGACGGCAATGAAGAAATTACTATATTTTGCGATTTCTCCTGCTCAGAAAGACTTAAGAAAAGTTGATAATTGTGGGCAATGTTAGAAATGTCATGAGAAACAAGAATTATGTAAAAGGATTGATGTAAGTCATTGTTTCCAGGAGAAAGGGAGACAGGAGTGTAAAAAAGCGTTGTTTTTGGACGGCAATGAAGAAATGACTATATTTTGCGGTTTCTCCTGCTCAGAAAGACTTAGAAAGTTGATAATTGTGGGCAATGTTAGAAATGTCAGGAGAAACAAGAATTATGTAAAAGGATTGATGTAAGTCATTGTTTCCAAGAGAAATGGAGACAGGAGTGTAAAAAAGCGTTGTTTTA
>NW_027447074.1:0-38301 GCF_038048845.1 Mixophyes fleayi | reverse complement strand
TTGATGAATCATGAATTATGAATCATGAATCATGAATTGAATCATGAATCATGAATCAAATCTTGAATCATGAATCAAGAATTGAATCATGAATCATGAATTGAATCATGAATCATGAATCATAAATTGAATCATAAATCATGAATTGAACCATGAATCATGAATCATGAATTGAATCTTGAATCATGAATCATGAATCGAATCATGAATCATGAATCATGAATTGAATCATGAATCATGAATCGAATCATGAATCATGAATCATGAATTGAATCATGAATCATGAATTGAATCATGAATTGAATCATGAATCATGAATTGAATCATGAATCATGAATTGAATCATCAATCATGAATTGATTCATCAATCATGAATCATGAATCATAAATTGAATCATGAATCATGAATTATGAAACATGAATTGAATCATGAATCAAATCATGAATCATGATTAATGAATTGAATCATAAGTAATGAATCATACATCATAAAATAAATCATGAATCATGAATCATAAATCATGAATCATGAATCGAATCATGAATCATGAATCATGAATCATGAATCATGAATTGAATCATGAATCAAGAATCGAATCTTGAATCATGAATCATAATTTGAATCATGAATCATGAATCATAAATTGAATCATGAATTGAATCATAAATCATGAATTGAACCATGAATCATGAATCATGAATTGAATCATGAATCAAGAATCGAATCTTGAATCATGAATCATGAATTGAATCATGAATCATGAATCATAAATTGAATCATGAATTGAATCATAAATCATGAATTGAACCATGAATCATGAATCATGAATTGAATCTTGAATCATGAATCATGAATCGAATCATGAATCAAGAATCATGAATCGAATCATGAATCATGAATTGAATCATGAATCATAAATCATGAATCTTGAATCAAATCATGAATCATGAATCAAATCATGAATCTTGAATTGAATCATGAATTTAATCATTAATCATGAATCATGTATTGAATCTTAAATCATGAATCATGAATCATGAATTGAATCATGAATTGAATCATGAATCATGAAATGAATCATGAATCATGAATCATGAATCATGAATTGAATCATGAATCATGAATCATGAAATGAATCATGAATCATGAATCATGAATCATGAATTGAATCATGAATCATGAATCATGAATCATGAATCAAGAATCATGAATCGAATCATGAATCATGAATTGAATCATGAATCATGAATCATGAATCGTGAATTGAATCATGAATCATGAATGATGAATCATGAATCATGAATTGAATCATGAATCATGAATTATGAATAAAATCATGAATCATGAATTGAATCATAAATCATGAATCATGAATTGAATCATGAATCATGAATCATGAATCGAATCATGATTCATGAATCAAGATTCATGAATCGAATCATGAATCATGAATTGAATCATGAATCTTGATTCATGAATCATGAATCGAATCATAAATCATGAATCATGAATCATGAATTGAATCATGAATCATGAATTAAACCATGAATCATGAATCAAATCATGAATCATGAATTGAATCATGAATAATGAATCGAATCATGAATCATGACTTAAATCATGAATCATGAATCGAATCATAAATCATGAATCAAGAATCATGAATCGAATCATGAATTATGAATTGAATCATGAATCATAAATCATGAATCATGAATCGAATTATGAATCATGAATCATGAATCATGAATCATCAATTGAATCATGAATCATGAATCGAATCTTGAATTGAATCATGAATTGAATCATTAATCATGAATTGAATCATGAATCATGAATCATGATTCATGAATCATGAATTGAATTTATGATTCATGAATCATGAATTAAATCATGAATCATGAATTGAATCATGAATCTTGAATTGAATCATGAATTGAATCATTAATCATAAATCATGAATTGAATCATGAATTGAATCATGAATCATGAATCATGAATTGAATCATGAATCATGAATCATGAATCATGAATTGAATCATGAATCGTGAATTGAATCATGAATCTTGAATTGAATCATGAATTGAATCATTAATCATGAATCAAGAATTGAATCATGAATTGAATCATGAATCATGAATTGAATCATGAATTGAATCATTAATCATGAATCATGAATTGAATCATGAATCATGAATCATGAATTGAATCATGAATCATGAATCATGAATCATGAATCGAATCATGAATCATGAATCAAATCATGAATCATGAATCGAATCGTGAATCATGAATCAAATCATGAATCTTGAATTGAATCATGAATTGAATCATGAATTAAATCATGAATTGAATCATAATTCGAATCATGAATCGAATCATGAATCATGAAATGAATCATGAATCGAATCATGAATCATGAATCGAATCATGAATCTTGAATTGAATCATGAATCGAATCATGAATCATGAATAATGAATTGAATCATGAATCGAATCATGAATCATGAAATGAATCATGAATCATGAATCATGAATCATGAATTCAATCATGAATCATGAATCATGAAATGAATCATGAGTCAAGAATCATGAATCATGAATTGAATCATGAATCATGAATTATGAATCATGAATTGAATCATGAATCATAAATCATGAATCATGAATTGAAACATGAATCATGAATCGAATCATGAATATTGAATTGAATCATGATTTGAATCATTAATCATGAATCATGAACCGAATCATGAATCATGAATTGAATCTTGAATAATGAATCATGAATTGAATCATGAATCAAGAATCATGAATCAAATCATGAATCATGAATTGAATCATGAATCATGAATCATGAATTGAATCATGAATCATGAATCGAATTATGAATCATGAATTGAATCATGAATCGAATCATGAATCATGAATTGAATCATGAAATGAATCATGAATTGAATCATTAATCATGAATCATGAATTGAATCATGAATCATGAATCATGAATTGAATCATGAATCAAGAATCATAAATCGAATCATGAATCATGAATCATGAATTTAATCATGAATCATGAATCGAATCATGAATCATGAATTGAATCATGAATCATGAATCGAATCATGAATCATGAATTGAATCATGAAATGAATCATGAATTGAATCATTAATCATGAATCAAGAATCATGAATCGAATCATGAATCATGAATTGAATCATGAATCATGAATCATGAATCATGAATCGAATCATGAATCATGAATCATAATTCGAATCATGAATCATGAAATGAATCATGAATCATGAATCATGAATCATGAATTCAATCATGAATCATGAATCGAATCATGAATCATAATTTGAATCATGAATCATGAATTGAATCATGAATCATGAATCATGAATTGAATTTATGAATCATGAATCATAAATCGAATCATGAATCATGAATTGAATCAGGAATCGAATCATGAATCATGAATCATGAATCATGAATTGAATCATGAATCATGAATCATGAATCATAAATTGATTCATAAATCATGAATTGAATTATGAATTGAATCATGAATCATTAATCATGAATTAAATCATGAATCATGAATCATGAATTGAATCATACATCATGAATCATGAATCATAAATTGATTCATGAATCATGAATTGAATCATGAATTGAATCATGAATCATTAATCATGAATTAAATCATGAATCATGAATCATGAATCATGAATCATGAATCATGAATTGAATCATGAATCATGAATCATGAATCGAATCATAAATCATGAATTGAATCATGAATCATGAATCATGAATTGAATCATGAACCATGAATTGAATCATGAACCATGAATTGAATCATGAATCATGAAGCTTGAATTGAATCATGAATCATGAATCGAATCATGAATCATGAATCAAGATTCATGAATCGAATCATGAATCATGAATTGAATCATGAATCTTGAATCATGAATCATGAATTGAATCATGAATCATGAATCGAATCATGAATCATGAATCATGAATCATGAATTGAATAATGAATCATGAATTGAATCATGAATCATGAATCATGGAATGAATCATGAATCATGAATCGAATCATGAATCATGAATCATGAATCATGAATTGAATCATGAATCATGAATCATGAATTGAATCATGAATCATGAATCGAATCATGAATCATGAATTGAATCATGAATCATGAATCATGAATTGAATCATGAATCATGAATCGAATAATGAATCATGAATTGAATCATGAAATGAATCATGAATTATGAATTGAATCATGAATTGAATCATGAATCATGAATTATGAATTGAATCTTGAATCATAAATCATGAATCGAATAATGAATCATGAATCAAGAATCATGAATCGAATCATGAATTGAATCATGAATCAAATCATGAATCATGAATCATGAATCATGAATTGAATCATGAATCATGAATCATGAATTGAATCATGAATCTTGAATTGAATCATGAATTGAATCATGAATTAAATCATGAATTGAATCATAATTCGAATCATGAATCGAATCATGAATCATGAAATGAATCATGAATCGAATCATGAATCATGAATCGAATCATGAATCTTGAATTGAATCATGAATCATGAATCATGAATTGAATCATGAATTGAATCATGAATCGAATCATGAATCATGAAATGAATCATGAATCATGAATAATGAATTGAATCATGAATCGAATCATGAATCATGAATCATGAGTCAAGAATCATGAATCATGAATTGAATCATGAATCATGAATTATGAATCATGAATTGAATCATGAATCATAAATCATGAATCATGAATTGAATCATGAATCATGAATCGAATCATGAATATTGAATTGAATCATGATTTGAATCATTAATCATGAATCATGAACCGAATCATGAATCATGAATCATGAATTGCATCTTGAATAATGAATCATGAATTGAATCATGAATCAAGAATCATGAATCGAATCATGAATCATGAATTGAATCATGAATCATGAATCATGAATTGAATCATGAATCATGAATCGAATCATGAATCATGAATTGAATCATGAATCATGAATCGAATCATGAATCATGAATTGAATCATGAAATGAATCATGAATTGAATCATTAATCATGAATCATGAATTGAATCATGAATCATGAATCATGAATTGAATCATGAATTAAGAATCATAAATCGAATCATGAATCATGAAATGAATCAGGAATCGAATAATGAATTAAATCATGAATCGTGAATTGAATCATGAATCATGAATTGAATCATCAATCATGAATCATGAATCATGAATTGAATCATGAATCATGAATTATGAATTGAATCTTGAATCATAAATCATGAATCGAATCATGAATCAAGAATCATGAATCGAATCATGAATCTTGAATTGAATCATGAATCGAATCATGAATCATGAATTGAATCATGAATCATGAATCATGAATTGAATCATGAATCATGAATCATGAATTGAATCATGAATCATGAATCATGAATCGAATCATGAATCATGAATCAAATCATGAATCATGAATCGAATCATGAATCATGAATCAAATCATGAATCTTGAATTGAATCATGATTTGAATCATGAATTAAATCATGAATTGAATCATAATTCGAATCATGAATCGAATCATGAATCATGAAATGAATCATGAATCAAATCATGAATCATGAATCGAATCATGAATCTTGAATTGAATTATGAATCGAATCATGAATCATGAATCATGAATTGAATCATGAATTGAATCATGAATCGAATCATGAATCATGAAATGAATCATGAATCATGAATAATGAATTGAATCATGAATCGAATCTTGAATCATGAATCATGAATCATGAAATGAATCATGAGTCAAGAATCATGAATCATGAATCGAATCATGAATCATGAATCAAATCATGAATCATGAATCGAATCATGAATCATGAATCAAATCATGAATCTTGAATTGAATCATGAATCGAATCATGAATTAAATCATGAATTGAATCATGAATCGAATCATGAATCGAATCATGAATCATGAAATGAATCATGAATCGAATCATGAATCATGAATCGAATCATGAATCTTGAATTGAATCATGAATCGAATCATGAATCATGAATTGAATCATGAATTGAATCATGAATCGAATCATAAATCATGAAATGAATCATGAATCATGAATCATGAATTGAATCATGAATTGAATCATGAATCGAATCATGAATCATGAATCGAATCATGAGTCAAGAATCATGAATCATGAATTGAATCATGAATCATGAATTATAAATCATGAATCATGAATCATGAATTGAATCATGAATCATGAATTGAATCATGAATCAAGATTCATGAATCGAATCATGAATCATGAATTGAATAATGAATCATGAATCATGAATCATGAATCATGAATTGAATCATGAATTGAATAATGAATCATGAATCATGAATCATGAATCATGAATTGAATCATGAATTGAATCATGAATCATGAATCATGAATCATGAATCATAAATTGAATCATCAATCATGAATCAATCATGAATCATGAATTGAATCATGAATCATGAATCATGAATTGAATCATAAATCATGAATCGAATCATGAATCATGAATTGAATCATGAATCATGAATCATGAATTGAATCATGAATCATGAATTGAATCATGAATCATGAATCATTCATTGAATCATGAATCATGAATTGACTCATGAATCATGAATCATGAATTAAATCATGAATCATGAATCATGAATCGAATCATGAATCATAAATTGAATCTCGAATCTTGAATCATGAATCATGAATTTAATCATGAATCATGAATCGAATCATGAATCATGAATCATGAATTGAATCATGAATCATGAATCATGAATTGAATCATGAATCATGAATTGAATCATGAATTGAATCATGAATCATGAATTGAATCATGAATCATGAATTAAATCATGAATCAAGAATCATAAATCGAATCATGAATCATGAAATGAATCAGGAATCGAATCATGATTTGAATCATGAATCATGAATTGAATCATCAATCATGAATTAAATCATCAATCATGAATTGAATCATGAATCATGAATTATGAAACATGAATTGAATCATGAATCGAATCATGAATCATGATTAATGAATTGAATCAAAAGTAATGAATCATACATCATGAATTAAATCATGAATCATGAATCAAATCATAAATCATGAACCAAGAATCATAAATCGAATCATGAATTATAAATTGAATAATGAATCATAAATCATGAATCATGAATTATGAATTGAATCATGAATCATGAATCATGAATCGAATGATGAATCATGAATTATGAATCATGAATCATGAATTGAATCATGAATCATGAATCAAATCTTGAATCATGAATCAAGAATTGAATCATGAATCATGAATTGAATCATGAATCATGAATCATAAATTGAATCATAAATCATGAATTGAACCATGAATCATGAATCATGAATTGAATCTTGAATCATGAATCATGAATCGAATCATGAATCATGAATCATGAATTGTTGAATCATGAATTGAATCATGAATTGAATCATGAATCATGAATTGAATCATGAATCATGAAATTGAATCATCAATCATGAATTGATTCATCAATCATGAATCATGAATCATAAAATTGAATCATGAATCATGAATTATGAAACATGAATTGAATCATGAATCAAAATCATGAATCATGATTAATGAATTGAATCATAAGTAATGAAATCATACATCATAAAAATAAATCATGAATCATGAATCATAAATCATGAATCATGAATCGAATCATGAATCATGAAATCATGAATCATGAATCATGAATTGAATCATGAATCAAGAATCGAATCTTGAATCATGAATCATAATTTGAATCATGAATCATGAATCATGAATTGAATCATGAATTGAATCATTAATCATGAATCATGAATTGAATCATGAATCATGAATCATGAATTGAATCATGAATCATGAATCATGAATCATGAATCGAAATCATGAATCATGAATCAAATCATGAATCATGAAATCGAATCGTGAATCATGAATCAAATTCATGAATCTTGAATTGGAATCATGAATTGAATCATGAATTTAAATCATGAATTGAATCATAATTCGAATCATGAAATCAAATTCATGAATCATGAATCGAATCATGAATCATGAATCGAATCATGAAATCTTGAATTGAATCATGAATCGAATCATGAAATCATGAATAATGAATTGAATCATGAATCGAATCATGAATCATGAAATGAATCATGAATCATGAATTCAATCATGAATCATGAATCGAATCATGAATCATGAAATGAATCATGAGTCAAGAATCATGAATCATGAATTGAATCATGAATCATGAATTATGAATCATGAAATTGAATCATGAATCATAAAATCATGAATCATGAATTGAAACATGAATCATGAATCGAATCATGAATATTGAATTGAATCATGAATTTGAATCATTAATCATGAATCATGAACCGAATCATGAATCATGAATTGAATCTTGAATAATGAATCATGAATTGAATCATGAATCAAGAATCATGAATCAAATTCATAAATCATGAATTGAATCATGAATCATGAATCATGGAATTGAATCATGAATCATGAATCGAATTATGAATCATGAATTGAATCATGAATCATGAATCGAATCATGAATCATGAATTGAATCATGAAATGAAATCATGAATTGAATCATTAATCATGAATCATGAATTGAATCATGAATCATGAATCATTGAATTGAATCATGAATCAAGAATCATAAATCGAATCATGAATCATGAAATCATGAATTTAATCATGAATCATGAATCGAAATCATGAATCATGAATTGAATCATGAATCATGAATCGAATCATGAATCATGAATTGAATCATGAAATGAATCATGAATTGAATCATGAATCAAGAATCATGAATCGAATCATGAATCATGAATTGAATCATGAATCATGAATCATGAATCATGAATCGAATCATGAATCATGAATCATGAATCGAATCATGAATCATGAAATGAATCATGAATCATGAATCATGAATCATGAATTCAATCATGAAATCATGAATCGAATCATGAATCATAATTTTGAATCATGAATCATGAATTGAATCATGGAATCATGAAATCATGAATTGAATTTATGAATCATGAATCATAAATCGAATCATGAAATCATGAATTGAATCAGGAATCGAATCATGAATCATGAATCATGAATCATGAATTGAATCATGAATCATGAATCATGAATCATAAATTGATTCATAAATCATGAATTGAATTATGAATTGAATCATGAATCATTAATCATGAATTAAATCATGAATCATGGAATCATGAATTGAAATCATACATCATGAATCATGAATCATAAATTGATTTCATGAATCATGAATTGAATCATGAATTGAATCATGAATCATTAATCATGAATTAAATCATGAATCATGAAATCATGAATCATGAATCATGAATCATGAATTGAATCATGAATCATGAATCATGAATCGAATCATAAATCATGAATTGAATCATGAATCATGAATCATGAATTGAATCATGAACCATGAATTGAATCATGAACCATGAATTGAAATCATGAAATCATGAAAGCTTGAATTGAATCATGAATCATGAATCGAATCATGAATCATGAATCAAGATTCATGAATCGAATCATGAATCATGAATTGAATCATGAATCTTGAATCATGAATCATGAATTGAATCATGAATCATGAATCGAATCATGAATCATGAATCATGGAATGAATCATGAATCATGAATCGAATCATGAATCATGAATCATGAATCATGAAATTGAATCATGAATCATGAATCATGAATTGAATCATGAATCATGAATCGAATCATGAATCATGAATTGAAATCATGAATCATGAATCATGAATTGAATCATGAATCATGAATCGAATAATGAATCATGAATTGAATCATGAAAATGAAATCATGGAATTATGAATTGAATCATGAATTGAATCATGAATTCATGAATTATGAAATTGAATCTTGAATCATAAATCATGAATCGAATAATGAATCATGAATCAAGAATCATGAATCGAATCATGAATTGAATCATGAATCAAATCATGAATCATGAATTGAATCATGAATCATGAATCATGAATTGAATCATGAATCATGAATCATGAATTGAATCATGAATCTTGAATTGAATCATGAATTGAATCATGAATTAAATCATGAATTGAATCATAATTCGAATCATGAATCGAATCATGAATCATGAAATGAATCATGAAATCGAATCATGAAATCATGAATCGAATTCATGAATCTTGAATTGAATCATGAATCATGAATCATGAATTGAATCATGAATTGAATCATGAAATCGAATCATGAATCATGAAATGAATCATGAATCATGAATAATGAATTGAATCATGAATCGAATCATGAATCATGAATCATGAAGTCCAAGAATCATGAATCATGAATTGAATCATGAATCATGAATTATGAATCATGAATTGAATCATGAATCATAAATCATGAATCATGAATTGAATCATGAATCATGAATCGAATCATGAATATTGAATTGAATCATGATTTGAATCATTAATCATGAATCATGAACCGAATCATGAATCATGAATCATGAATTGCATCTTGAATAATGAATCATGAATTGAATCATGAATCAAGAATCATGAATCGAATCATGAATCATGAATTGAATCATGAATCATGAATCATGAATTGAATCATGAATCATGAATCGAATCATGAATCATGAATTGAATCATGAATCATGAATCGAATCATGAATCATGAATTGAATCATGAAATGAATCATGAATTGAATCATTAATCATGAATCATGAATTGAATCATGAATCATGAATCATGAATTGAATCATGAATTAAGAATCATAAATCGAATCATGAATCATGAAATGAATCAGGAATCGAATAATGAATTAAATCATGAATCGTGAATTGAATCATGAATCATGAATTGAATCATCAATCATGAATCATGAATCATGAATTGAATCATGAATCATGAATTATGAATTGAATCTTGAATCATAAATCATGAATCGAATCATGAATCAAGAATCATGAATCGAATCATGAATCTTGAATTGAATCATGAATCGAATCATGAATCATGAATTGAATCATGAATCATGAATCATGAATTGAATCATGAATCATGAATCATGAATTGAATCATGAATCATGAATCATGAATCGAATCATGAATCATGAATCAAATCATGAATCATGAATCGAATCATGAATCATGAATCAAATCATGAATCTTGAATTGAATCATGATTGGAATAATGAATTAAATCATGAATTGAATCATAATTCGAATCATGAATCGAATCATGAATCATGAAATGAATCATGAATCAAATCATGAATCATGAATCGAATCATGAATCTTGAATTGAATTATGAATCGAATCATGAATCATGAATCATGAATTGAATCATGAATTGAATCATGAATCGAATCATGAATCATGAAATGAATCATGAATCATGAATAATGAATTGAATCATGAATCGAATCATGAATCATGAATCATGAATCATGAAATGAATCATGAGTCAAGAATCATGAATCATGAATCGAATCATGAATCATGAATCAAATCATGAATCATGAATCGAATCATGAATCATGAATCAAATCATGAATCTTGAATTGAATCATGAATCGAATCATGAATTAAATCATGAATTGAATCATGAATCGAATCATGAATCGAATCATGAATCATGAAATGAATCATGAATCGAATCATGAATCATGAATCGAATCATGAATCTTGAATTGAATCATGAATCGAATCATGAATCATGAATTGAATCATGAATTGAATCATGAATCGAATCATAAATCATGAAATGAATCATGAATCATGAATCATGAATTGAATCATGAATTGAATCATGAATCGAATCATGAATCATGAATCGAATCATGAGTCAAGAATCATGAATCATGAATTGAATCATGAATCATGAATTATAAATCATGAATTGTATCATGAATCATAAATCATGAATCATGAATTGAATCATGAATCATGAATTGAATCATGAATCATGAATTGAATCATGAATTGAATCATAAATCATGAATCTTGAATTGAATCATGAATCATGAATCATAATTTGAGTAATGAATCATGATTTGAATCATGAATCATGAATCATGAATCGAATCATGAATCATGAATTGAATCTTGAATAATGGATCATGAATCGAATCATGAATCAAGAATCATGAATCGAATCATGAATCATGAATTGAATCATGAATCATGAATCGAATCATGAATCATGAATCATGAATTAAATCATGAATCACGAATCATGAATCATGAATCATGAATTGAATCATGATACATGAATCAAATCATGAATCATGAATCGAATCATGAATCATGAAATGAATCATGAATCATGAATTGAATCATGAATCATGAATCAAGAATTGAATTTATGAATCATGAATCATAAATCGAATCATGAATCATGAATTGAATCAGGAATCGAATCATGAATCATGAATCATGAATCATGAATTGAATCATGAATCATGAATCAAGAATTGAATTTATGAATCATGAATCATAAATCGAATCATGAATCATGAATTGAATCAGGAATCGAATCATGAATCATGAATCATGAATCATGAATTGAATCATGAATCATGAATCATGAATCATAAATTGATTCATAAATCATGAATTGAATCATGAATTAAATCATGAATCATTAATCATGAATTAAATCATGAATCATGAATCATGAATTGAATCATAAGTCATGAATCATGAATCATAAATTGATTCATGAATCATGAATTGAATCATGAATTGAATCATGAATCATTAATCATGAATTAAATCATGAATCATGAATCATGAATTGAATAATTAATCATGAATCATGAATTGAATCATGAATTATGAATCATGAATTGAATCATGAATCAAGAATCATAAATCGAATCATGAATCATGAAATGAATCAGGAATCGAATAATGAATTAAATCATGAATCATGAATTGAATAATGAATCATGAATTGAATCATCAATCATGAATCATGAATCATGAATTGAATCATGAATCATGAATTATGAATTGAATCTTGAATCATAAATCATGAATCGAATAATGAATCATGAATCAAGAATCATGAATCGAATCATGAATTGAATCATGAATCATGAATCATGAATCATGAATTGAATCATGAATCAAATCATGAATCATGAATTGAATCATGAATCATGAATCATGAATCATGAATTGAATCATGAATCATGAATCATGAATTGAATCATGAATCATGAATCATGAATCGAATCATGAATCATGAATCAAATCATGAATCATGAATCGAATCATGAATCATGAATCAAATCATGAATCTTGAATTGAATCATGAATTGAATCATGAATTAAATCATGAATTGAATCATAATTCGAATCATGAATCGAATCATGAATCATGAAATGAATCATGAATCGAATCATGAATCATGAATCGAATCATGAATCTTGAATTGAATCATGAATCGAATCATGAATCATGAATAATGAATTGAATCATGAATCGAATCATGAATCATGAAATGAATCATGAATCATGAATCATGAATCATGAATTCAATCATGAATCATGAATCAAATCATGAATCATGAAATGAATCATGAGTCAAGAATCATGAATCATGAATTGAATCATGAATCATGAATTATGAATCATGAATTGAATCATGAATCATAAATCATGAATCATGAATTGAATCATGAATCATGAATCGAATCATGAATATTGAATTGAATCATGATTTGAATCATTCATCATGAATCATGAACCGAATCATGAATCATGAATTGAATCTTGAATAATGAATCATGAATTGAATCATGAATCAAGAATCATGAATCGAATCATGAATCATGAATTGAATCATGAATCATGAATCATGAATTGAATCATGAATCATGAATCGAATCATGAATCATGAATTGAATCATGAATCATGAATCGAATCATGAATCATGAATTGAATCATGAAATGAATCATGAATTGAATCATTAATCATGAATCATGAATTGAATCATGAATCATGAATCATGAATTGAATCATGAATCAAAAATAATAAATCGAATCATGAATTATGAATTATGAATTGAATCATGAATCATGAATCGAATCATGAATCATGAATTGAATCATGAATCATGAATCGAATCATGAATCATGAATTGAATCATGAAATGAATCATGAATTGAATCATTAATCATGAATCAAGAATCATGAATCGAATCATGAATCATGAATTGAATCATGAATCATGAATCATGAATCGAATCATGAATCGAATCATGAATTGAATCATGAATCATGAATCATGAATCATGAATCATGAATCATGAATCATGAATTGAATCATGAATCAAATCATGAATCATGAATTGAATCATGAATCATGAATCATGAATTGAATCATGAATCATGAATCATGAATTGAATCATGAATCTTGAATTGAATCATGAATTGAATCATGAATTAAATCATGAATTGAATCATAATTCGAATCATGAATCGAATCATGAATCATGAAATGAATCATGAATCGAATCATGAATCATGAACCGAATCATGAATCTTGAATTGAATCATGAATCATGAATCATGAATTGAATCATGAATTAAATCATGAATCGAATCATGAATCATGAAATGAATCATGAGTCAAGAATCATGAATCATGAATTGAATTATGAATCATGAATTATGAATCATGAATTGAATCATGAATCATAAATCATGAATCATGAATTGAATCATGAATCATGAATCGAATCATGAATATTGAATTGAATCATGATTTGAATCATTCATCATGAATCATGAACCGAATCATGAATCATGAATTGAATCTTGAATAATGAATCATGAATTGAATCATGAATCAAGAATCATGAATCGAATCATGAATCATGAATTGAATCATGAATCATGAATCATGAATTGAATCATGAATCATGAATCGAATCATGAATCATGAATTGAATCATGAATCATGAATCGAATCATGAATCATGAATTGAATCATGAAATGAATCATGAATTGAATCATTAATCATGAATCATGAATTGAATCATGAATCATGAATCATGAATTGAATCATGAATCATGAATCATGAATTGAATCATGAATCATGAATCATGAATTGAATCATGAATCAAAAATAATAAATCGAATCATGAATTATGAATTATGAATTGAATCATGAATCATGAATCGAATCATGAATCATGAATTGAATCATGAATCATGAATCGAATCATGAATCATGAATTGAATCATGAAATGAATCATGAATTGAATCATTAATCATGAATCAAGAATCATGAATTGAATCATGAATCAAATCATGAATCATGAATTGAATCATGAATCATGAATCATGAATTGAATCATGAATCATGAATCATGAATTGAATCATGAATCTTGAATTGAATCATGAATTGAATCATGAATTAAATCATGAATTGAATCATAATTCGAATCATGAATCGAATCATGAATCATGAAATGAATCATGAATCGAATCATGAATCATGAACCGAATCATGAATCTTGAATTGAATCATGAATCATGAATCATGAATTGAATCATGAATTGAATCATGAATCGAATCATGAATCATGAAATGAATCATGAATCATGAATAATGAATTGAATCATGAATCGAATCATGAATCATGAATCATGAGTCAAGAATCATGAATCATGAATTGAATCATGAATCATGAATTATGAATCATGAATTGAATCATGAATCATAAATCATGAATCATGAATTGAATCATGAATCATGAATCGAATCATGAATATTGAATTGAATCATGATTTGAATCATTAATCATGAATCATGAACCGAATCATGAATCATGAATCATGAATTGCATCTTGAATAATGAATCATGAATTGAATCATGAATCAAGAATCATGAATCGAATCATGAATCATGAATTGAATCATGAATCATGAATCATGAATTGAATCATGAATCATGAATCGAATCATGAATCATGAATTGAATCATGAATCATGAATCGAATCATGAATTGAATCATGAAATGAATCATGAATTGAATCATTAATCATGAATCATGAATTGAATCATGAATCATGAATCATGAATTGAATCATGAATTAAGAATCATAAATCGAATCATGAATCATGAAATGAATCAGGAATCGAATAATGAATTAAATCATGAATCGTGAATTGAATCATGAATCATGAATTGAATCATCAATCATGAATCATGAATCATGAATTGAATCATGAATCATGAATTATGAATTGAATCTTGAATCATAAATCATGAATCGAATCATGAATCAAGAATCATGAATCGAATCATGAATCTTGAATTGAATCATGAATCATGAATCATGAATCATGAATTGAATCATGAATCGAATCATGAATCATGAATTGAATCATGAATCATGAATTGAATCATGAATCATGAATCATGAATTGAATCATGAATCATGAATCATGAATCATGAATCGAATCATGAATCATGAATCAAATCATGAATCATGAATCGAATCATGAATCATGAATCAAATCATGAATCTTGAATTGAATCATGATTTGAATCATGAATTAAATCATGAATTGAATCATAATTCGAATCATGAATCGAATCATGAATCATGAAATGAATCATGAATCAAATCATGAATCATGAATCGAATCATGAATCTTGAATTGAATCATGAATCGAATCATGAATCATGAATCATGAATTGAATCATGAATTGAATCATGAATCGAATCATGAATCATGAAATGAATCATGAATCATGAATAATGAATTGAATCATGAATCGAATCATGAATCATGAATCATGAATCATGAAATGAATCTTGAGTCAAGAATCATGAATCATGAATCGAATCATGAATCATGAATCAAATCATGAATCATGAATCGAATCATGAATCATGAATCAAATCATGAATCTTGAATTGAATCATGAATCGAATCATGAATTAAATCATGAATTGAATCATGAATCGAATCATGAATCGAATCATGAATCATGAAATGAATCATGAATCGAATCATGAATCATGAATCGAATCATGAATCTTGAATTGAATCATGAATCGAATCATGAATCATGAATTGAATCATGAATTGAATCATGAATCGAATCATAAATCATGAAATGAATCATGAATCATGAATCATGAATTGAATCATGAATTGAATCATGAATCGAATCATGAATCATGAATCGAATCATGAGTCAAGAATCATGAATCATGAATTGAATCATGAATTATAAATCATGAATTGTATCATGAATCATAAATCATGAATCATGAATTGAATCATGAATCATGAATTGAATCATGAATCATGAATTGAATCATGAATTGAATCATAAATCATGAATCTTGAATTGAATCATGAATCATGAATCATAATTTGAGTAATGAATCATGATTTGAATCATGAATCATGAATCATGAATCGAATCATGAATCATGAATTGAATCTTGAATAATGGATCATGAATCGAATCATGAATCAAGAATCATGAATCGAATCATGAATCATGAATTGAATCATGAATCATGAATCGAATCATGAATCATGAATCATGAATTAAATCATGAATCATGAATCATAAATCATGAATCATGAATCATGAATCATGAATTGAATCATGATACATGAATCAAATCATGAATCATGAATCGAATCATGAATCATGAAATGAATCATGAATCATGAATTGAATCATGAATCATGAATCAAGAATTGAATTTATGAATCATGAATCATAAATCGAATCATGAATCATGAATTGAATCAGGAATCGAATCATGAATCATGAATCATGAATTGAATCATGAATCATGAATCATGAATCATAAATTGATTCATAAATCATGAATTGAATCATGAATTAAATCATGAATCATTAATCATGAATTAAATCATGAATCATGAATCATGAATTGAATCATAAATCATGAATCATGAATCATAAATTGATTCATGAATCATGAATTGAATCATGAATCATTAATCATGAATTAAATCATGAATCATGAATCATGAATTGAATAATTAATCATGAATCATGAATTGAATCATGAATTATGAATCATGAATTGAATAATGAATCATGAATTGAATCATCAATCATGAATCATGAATCATGAATTGAATCATGAATCATGAATTATGAATTGAATCTTGAATCATAAATCATGAATCGAATAATGAATCATGAATCAAGAATCATGAATCGAATCATGAATTGAATCATGAATCATGAATCATGAATTGAATCATGAATCAAATCATGAATCATGAATTGAATCATGAATCATGAATCATGAATCATGAATTGAATCATGAATCATGAATCATGAATTGAATCATGAATCATGAATCATGAATCATGAATCGAATCATGAATCATGAATCAAATCATGAATCATGAATCGAATCATGAATCATGAATCAAATCATGAATCTTGAATTGAATCATGAATTGAATCATGAATTAAATCATGAATTGAATCATAATTCGAATCATGAATCGAATCATGAATCATGAAATGAATCATGAATCGAATCATGAATCATGAATCGAATCATGAATCTTGAATTGAATCATGAATCGAATCATGAATCATGAATAATGAATTGAATCATGAATCGAATCATGAATCATGAAATGAATCATGAATCATGAATCATGAATCATGAATTCAATCATGAATCATGAATCAAATCATGAATCATGAAATGAATCATGAGTCAAGAATCATGAATCATGAATTGAATCATGAATCATGAATTATGAATCATGAATTGAATCATGAATCATAAATCATGAATCATGAATTGAATCATGAATCATGAATTGAATCATGAATATTGAATTGAATCATGATTTGAATCATTCATCATGAATCATGAACCGAATCATGAATCATGAATTGAATCTTGAATAATGAATCATGAATTGAATCATGAATCAAGAATCATGAATCGAATCATGAATCATGAATTGAATCATAAATCATGAATCGAATCATGAATCATGAATTGAATCATGAATCATGAATCGAATCATGAATCATGAATTGAATCATGAAATGAATCATGAATTGAATCATTAATCATGAATCAAGAATCATGAATCGAATCATGAATCATGAATTGAATCATGAATCATGAATCATGAATCGAATCATGAATCATAAATCATGAATCGAATCATGAATCATGAAATGAATCATGAATCATGAATCATGAATCATGAATTCAATCATGAATCATGAATCGAATCATGAATCATAATTTGAATCATGAATCATGAATTGAATCATGAATCATGAATCATGAATTGAATTTATGAATCATGAATCATAAATCGAATCATGAATCATGAATTGAATCAGGAATCGAATCATGAATCATGAATCATGAATCATGAATTGAATCATGAATCATGAATCATGAATCATAAATTGATTCATAAATCATGAATTGAATCATGAATTGAATCATGAATCATTAATCATGAATTAAATCATGAATCATGAATTGAATCATACATCATGAATCATGAATCATAAATTGATTCATGAATCATGAATTGAATCATGAATTGAATCATGAATCATTAATCATGAATTAAATCATGAATCATGAATCATGAATCATGAATCATGAATCATGAATTGAATCATGAATCATGAATCGAATCATAAATCATGAATTGAATCATGAATCATGAATCATGAATTGAATCATGAACCATGAATTGAATCATGAAGCTTGAATTGAATCATGAATCATGAATCGAATCATGAATCATGAATCAAGATTCATGAATCGAATCATGAATCATGAATTGAATCATGAATCATGAATCATGAATCATGAATTGAATCATGAATCATGAATCATGAATCATAAATTGATTCATAAATCATGAATTGAATCATGAATTGAATCATGAATCATTATATTGAATCATGAATCATTAATCATGAATTAAATCATGAATCATGAATTGAATCATACATCATGAATCATGAATCATAAATTGATTCATGAATCATGAATTGAATCATGAATTGAATCATGAATCATTAATCATGAATTAAATCATGAATCATGAATCATAAATCATGAATCATGAATCATAAATTGATTCATGAATCATGAATTGAATCATGAATCATTAATCATGAATTAAATCATGAATCATGAATCATGAATTGAATAATTAATCATGAATCATAAATTGAATCGTGAATTATGAATCATGAATTGAATAATGAATCATGAATTGAATCATCAATCATGAATCATGAATCATGAATTGAATCATGAATCATGAATTATGAATTGAATCTTGAATCATAAATCATGAATCGAATAATGAATCATGAATCAAGAATCATGAATCGAATCATGAATTGAATCATGAATCATGAATCATGAATTGAATCATGAATCAAATCATGAATCATGAATTGAATCATGAATCATGAATCATGAATCATGAATTGAATCATGAATCATGAATCATGAATTGAATCATGAATCATGAATCATGAATCATGAATCGAATCATGAATCATGAATCAAATCATGAATCATGAATCGAATCATGAATCATGAATCAAATCATGAATCTTGAATTGAATCATGAATTGAATCATGAATTAAATCATGAATTGAATCATAATTCGAATCATGAATCGAATCATGAATCATGAAATGAATCATGAATCGAATCATGAATCATGAATCGAATCATGAATCTTGAATTGAATCATGAATCGAATCATGAATCATGAATAATGAATTGAATCATGAATCGAATCATGAATCATGAAATGAATCATGAATCATGAATCATGAATCATGAATTCAATCATGAATCATGAATCAAATCATGAATCATGAAATGAATCATGAGTCAAGAATCATGAATCATGAATTGAATCATGAATCATGAATTATGAATCATGAATTGAATCATGAATCATAAATCATGAATCATGAATTGAATCATGAATCATGAATCGAATCATGAATATTGAATTGAATCATGATTTGAATCATTCATCATGAATCATGAACCGAATCATGAATCATGAATTGAATCTTGAATAATGAATCATGAATTAAATCATGAATCAAGAATCATGAATCGAATCATGAATCATGAATTGAATCATGAATCATGAATCGAATCATGAATCATGAATTGAATCATGAATCATGAATCGAATCATGAATCATGAATTGAATCATGAAATGAATCATGAATTGAATCATTAATCATGAATCAAGAATCATGAATCGAATCATGAATCATGAATTGAATCATGAATCATGAATCATGAATCGAATCATGAATCATAAATCATGAATCGAATCATGAATCATGAAATGAATCATGAATCATGAATCATGAATCATGAATTCAATCATGAATCATGAATCGAATCATGAATCATAATTTGAATCATGAATCATGAATTGAATCATGAATCATGAATCATGAATTGAATTTATGAATCATGAATCATAAATCGAATCATGAATCATGAATTGAATCAGGAATCGAATCATGAATCATGAATCATGAATCATGAATTGAATCATGAATCATGAATCATGAATCATAAATTGATTCATAAATCATGAATTGAATCATGAATTGAATCATGAATCATTAATCATGAATTAAATCATGAATCATGAATTGAATCATACATCATGAATCATGAATCATAAATTGATTCATGAATCATGAATTGAATCATGAATTGAATCATGAATCATTAATCATGAATCATAAATCATGAATCATGAATCATAAATTGATTCATGAATCATGAATTGAATCATGAATCATTAATCATGAATTAAATCATGAATCATGAATCATGAATTGAATAATTAATCATGAATCATAAATTGAATCGTGAATTATGAATCATGAATTGAATAATGAATCATGAATTGAATCATCAATCATGAATCATGAATCATGAATTGAATCATGAATCATGAATTATGAATTGAATCTTGAATCATAAATCATGAATCGAATAATGAATCATGAATCAAGAATCATGAATCGAATCATGAATTGAATCATGAATCATGAATCATGAATTGAATCATGAATCAAATCATGAATCATGAATTGAATCATGAATCATGAATCATGAATCATGAATTGAATCATGAATCATGAATCATGAATTGAATCATGAATCATGAATCATGAATCATGAATCGAATCATGAATCATGAATCAAATCATGAATCATGAATCGAATCATGAATCATGAATCAAATCATGAATCTTGAATTGAATCATGAATTGAATCATGAATTAAATCATGAATTGAATCATAATTCGAATCATGAATCGAATCATGAATCATGAAATGAATCATGAATCGAATCATGAATCATGAATCGAATCATGAATCTTGAATTGAATCATGAATCGAATCATGAATCATGAATAATGAATTGAATCATGAATCGAATCATGAATCATGAAATGAATCATGAATCATGAATCATGAATCATGAATTCAATCATGAATCATGAATCAAATCATGAATCATGAAATGAATCATGAGTCAAGAATCATGAATCATGAATTGAATCATGAATCATGAATTATGAATCATGAATTGAATCATGAATCATAAATCATGAATCATGAATTGAATCATGAATCATGAATCGAATCATGAATATTGAATTGAATCATGATTTGAATCATTCATCATGAATCATGAACCGAATCATGAATCATGAATTGAATCTTGAATAATGAATCATGAATTAAATCATGAATCAAGAATCATGAATCGAATCATGAATCATGAATTGAATCATGAATCATGAATCGAATCATGAATCATGAATTGAATCATGAATCATGAATCGAATCATGAATCATGAATTGAATCATGAAATGAATCATGAATTGAATCATTAATCATGAATCAAGAATCATGAATCGAATCATGAATCATGAATTGAATCATGAATCATGAATCATGAATCGAATCATGAATCATAAATCATGAATCGAATCATGAATCATGAAATGAATCATGAATCATGAATCATGAATCATGAATTCAATCATGAATCATGAATCGAATCATGAATCATAATTTGAATCATGAATCATGAATTGAATCATGAATCATGAATCATGAATTGAATTTATGAATCATGAATCATAAATCGAATCATGAATCATGAATTGAATCAGGAATCGAATCATGAATCATGAATCATGAATCATGAATTGAATCATGAATCATGAATCATGAATCATAAATTGATTCATAAATCATGAATTGAATCATGAATTGAATCATGAATCATTAATCATGAATTAAATCATGAATCATGAATTGAATCATACATCATGAATCATGAATCATAAATTGATTCATGAATCATGAATTGAATCATGAATTGAATCATGAATCATTAATCATGAATTAAATCATGAATCATGAATCATGAATCATGAATCATGAATCATGAATTGAATCATGAATCATGAATCGAATCATAAATCATGAATTGAATCATGAATCATGAATCATGAATTGAATCATGAACCATGAATTGAATCATGAAGCTTGAATTGAATCATGAATCATGAATCGAATCATGAATCATGAATCAAGATTCATGAATCGAATCATGAATCATGAATTGAATCATGAATCTTGAATCATGAATCATGAATTGAATCATGAATCATGAATCGAATCATGAATCATGAATCATGAATCATGAATTGAATAATGAATCATGAATTGAATCATGAATCATGAATCATGGAATGAATCATGAATCATGAATCGAATCATGAATCATGAATCATGAATCATGAATTGAATCATGAATCATGAATCATGAATTGAATCATGAATCATGAATCGAATCATGAATCATGAATTGAATCATGAATCATGAATCGAATAATGAATCATGAATTGAATCATGAAATGAATCATGAATTATGAATTGAATCATGAATTGAATCATGAATCATGAATTATGAATTGAATCTTGAATCATAAATCATGAATCGAATAATGAATCATGAATCAAGAATCATGAATCGAATCATGAATTGAATCATGAATCATGAATCATGAATTGAATCATGAATCAAATCATGAATCATGAATTGAATCATGAATCATGAATCATGAATCATGAATTGAATCATGAATCATGAATCATGAATTGAATTATGAATCATGAATCATGAATCGAATCATGAATCATGAATCAAATCATGAATCATGAATCAAATCATGAATCATGAATCAAATCATGAATCTTGAATTGAATCATGAATTGAATCATGAATTAAATCATGAATTGAATCATAATTCGAATCATGAATCGAATCATGAATCATGAAATGAATCATGAATCGAATCATGAATCATGAATCGAATCATGAATCTTGAATTGAATCATCAATCGAATCATGAATCATGAATCATGAATTGAATCATGAATTGAATCATGAATCGAATCATGAATCATGAAATGAATCATGAATCATGAATAATGAATTGAATCATGAATCGAATCATGAATCATGAATCATGAATCATGAAATGAATCATGTGTCAAGAATCATGAATCATGAATTGAATCATGAATCATGAATTATGAATCATGAATTGAATCATGAATCATAAATTGATTCATGAATCATGAATTGAATCATGAATTGAATCATGAATCATTAATCATGAATTAAATCATGAATCATGAATCATGAATCATGAATCATGAATTGAATCATGAATCATGAATCATGAATCGAATCATAAATCATGAATTGAATCATGAATCATGAATCATGAATTGAATCATGAACCATGAATTGAATCATGAACCATGAATTGAATCATGAATCATGAAGCTTGAATTGAATCATGAATCATGAATCGAATCATGAATCAAGATTCATGAATCGAATCATGAATCATGAATTGAATCATAAATCTTGAATCATGAATCATGAATTGAATCATGAATCATGAATCGAATCATGAATCATGAATCATGAATCATGAATTGAATAATGAATCATGAATTGAATCATGAATCATGAATCATGGAATGAATCATGAATCATGAATCGAATCATGAATCATGAATCATGAATCATGAATTGAATCATGAATCATGAATCATGAATTGAATCATGAATCATGAATCGAATCATGAATCATGAATTGAATCATGAATCATGAATCGAATCATGAATCATGAATTGAATCATGAATCATGAATCGAATAATGAATCATGAATTGAATCATGAAATGAATCATGAATTATGAATTGAATCATGAATTGAATCATGAATCATGAATTATGAATTGAATCTTGAATCATAAATCATGAATCGAATAATGAATCATGAATCAAGAATCATGAATCGAATCATGAATTGAATCATGAATCATGAATTGAATCATGAATCAAATCATGAATCATGAATTGAATCATGAATCATGAATCATGAATCATGAATTGAATCATGAATCATGAATCATGAATTGAATCATGAATCATGAATCATGAATCATGAATCGAATCATGAATCATGAATCAAATCATGAATCATGAATCGAATCATGAATCATGAATCAAATCATGAATCTTGAATTGAATCATGAATTGAATCATGAATTAAATCATGAATTGAATCATAATTCGAATCATGAATCGAATCATGAATCATGAAATGAATCATGAATCGAATCATGAATCATGAATCGAATCATGAATCTTGAATTGAATCATGAATCGAATCATGAATCATGAATCATGAATTGAATTATGAATTGAATCATGAATCGAATCATGAATCATGAAATGAATCATGAATCATGAATAATGAATTGAATCATGAATCGAATCATGAATCATGAATCATGAATCATGAAATGAATCATGAGTCAAGAATCATGAATCATGAATTGAATCATGAATCATGAATTATGAATCATGAATTGAATCATGAATCATAAATCATGAATCATGAATTGAATCATGAATCATGAATCGAATCATGAATATTGAATTGAATCATGATTTGAATCATTAATCATGAATCATGAACCGAATCATGAATCATGAATCATGAATTGCATCTTGAATAATGAATCATGAATTGAATCATGAATCAAGAATCATGAATCGAATCATGAATCATGAATTGAATCATGAATCATGAATCATGAATTGAATCATGAATCATGAATCGAATCATGAATCATGAATTGAATCATGAATCATGAATTGAATCATGAATCATGAATTGAATCATGAAATGAATCATGAATTGAATCATGAATCAAGAATCATAAATCGAATCATGAATCATGAAATGAATCAGGAATCGAATAATGAATTAAATCATGAATCGTGAATTGAATCATGAATCATGAATTGAATCATCAATCATGAATCATGAATCATGAATTGAATCATGATTCATGAATTATGAATTGAATCTTGAATCATAAATCATGAATCGAATCATGAATCAAGAATCATGAATCGAATCATGAATCTTGAATTGAATCATGAATCATGAATCATGAATCATGAATTGAATCATGAATCGAATCATGAATCATGAATTGAATCATGCATCATGAATTATGAATTGAATCTTGAATCATAAATCATGAATCGAATAATGAATCATGAATCAAGAATCATGAATCGAATCATGAATTGAATCATGAATCATGAATCATGAATCATGAATTGAATCATGAATCATGAATCATGAATTGAATCATGAATCATGAATCATGAATCATGAATCGAATCATGAATCATGAATCAAATCATGAATCATGAATCGAATCATGAATCATGAATCTTGAATTGAATCATGAATTGAATCATGAATTAAATCATGAATTGAATCATAATTCGAATCATGAATCGAATCATGAATCATGAAATGAATCATGAATCGAATCATGAATCATGAATTGAATCATGAATCATGAATCATGAATTGAATCATGAATCATGAATTGAATCATGAATCATGAATCATGAATCATGAATTGAATCATTAATCATGAATCATGAATTGAATCATGAATTATGAATCATGAATTGAATCATGAATCAAGAATCATAAATCGAATCATGAATCATGAAATGAATCAGGAATCGAATAATGAATTAAATCATGAATCATGAATTGAATAATGAATCATGAATTGAATCATCAATCATGAATCATGAATCATGAATTGAATCATGCATCATGAATTATGAATTGAATCTTGAATCATAAATCATGAATCGAATAATGAATCATGAATCAAGAATCATGAATCGAATCATGAATCATGAATCATGAATCATGAATTGAATCATGAATCAAATCATGAATCATGAATTGAATCATGAATCATAAATCATGAATCATGAATTGAATCATGAATCATGAATCATGAATTGAATCATGAATCATGAATCATGAATCATGAATCGAATCATGAATCATGAATCAAATCATGAATCATGAATCGAATCATGAATCATGAATCAAATCATGAATCTTGAATTGAATCATGAATTGAATCATGAATTAAATCATGAATTGAATCATAATTCGAATCATGAATCAAATCATGAATCATGAAATGAATCATGAATCGAATCATGAATCATGAATCGAATCATGAATCTTGAATTGAATCATGAATCGAATCATGAATCATGAATAATGAATTGAATCATGAATCGAATCATGAATCATGAAATGAATCATGAGTCAAGAATCATGAATCATGAATTGAATCATGAATCATGAATTATGAATCATGAATTGAATCATGAATCATAAATCATGAATCATGAATTGAATCATGAATCATGAATCGAATCATGAATATTGAATTGAATCATGATTTGAATCATTAATCATGAATCATGAACCGAATCATGAATCATGAATTGAATCTTGAATAATGAATCATGAATTGAATCATGAATCAAGAATCATGAATCGAATCATGAATCATGAATTGAATCATGAATCATGAATCATGAATTGAATCATGAATCATGAATCGAATCATGAATCATGAATTGAATCATGAATCATGAATCGAATCATGAATCATGAATTGAATCATGAAATGAATCATGAATTGAATCATTAATCATGAATCATGAATTGAATCATGAATCATGAATCATGAATTGAATCATGAATCATGAATCATGAATTGAATCATGAATCAAGAATCATAAATCGAATCATGAATTATGAATCATGAATTGAATCATGAATCATGAATCGAATCATGAATCATGAATTGAATCATGAATCATGAATCGAATCATGAATCATGAATTGAATCATGAAATGAATCATGAATTGAATCATTAATCATGAATCAAGAATCATGAATCGAATCATGAATCATGAATTGAATCATGAATCATGAATCATGAATAGAATCATGAATCATAAATCATGAATCGAATCATGAATCATGAAATGAATCATGAATCATAATTTGAATCATGAATCATGAATTGAATCATGAATCATGAATCATGAATTGAATTTATGAAACATGAATCATAAATCGAATCATGAATCATGAATTGAATCAGGAATCGAATCATGAATCATGAATCATGAATCATGCATTGAATCATGAATCATGAATCATGAATCATAAATTGATTCATAAATCATGAATTGAATCATGAATTGAATCATGAATCATTAATCATGAATTAAATCATGAATCATGAATCATGAATTGAATCATACATCATGAATCATGAATCATAAATTGATTCATGAATCATGAATTGAATCATGTATTGAATCATGAATCATTAATCATGAATTAAATCATGAATCATGAATCATGAATCATGAATCATGAATTGAATCATGAATCATGAATCATGAATCGAATCATAAATCATGAATTGAATCATGAATCATGAATCATGAATTGAATCATGAACCATGAATTGAATCATGAACCATGAATTGAATCATGAAGCTTGAATTGAATCATGAATCATGAATCGAATCATGAATCATGAATCAAGATTCATGAATCGAATCATAAATCATGAATTGAATCATGAATCTTGAATCATGAATCATGAATCATGAATCGAATCATGAATCATGAATCATGAATCATGAATTGAATAATGAATCATGAATTGAATCATGAATCATGAATCATGGAATGAATCATGAATCATGAATCGAATCATAAATCATGAATCATGAATCATGAATTGAATCATGAATCATGAATCGAATCATGAATCATGAATTGAATCATGAATCATGAATCGAATAATGAATCATGAATTGAATCATGAAATGAATCATGAATTATGAATTGAATCATGAATTGAATCATGAATCATGAATTATGAATTGAATCTTGAATCATAAATCATGAATCGAATAATGAATCATGAATCAAGAATCATGAATCGAATCATGAATTGAATCATGAATCATGAATCATGAATTGAATCATGAATCAAATCATGAATCATGAATTGAATCATGAATCATGAATCATGAATCATGAATTGAATCATGAATCATGAATCATGAACTGAATCATGAATCATGAATCATGAATCATGAATCGAATCATGAATCATGAATCAAATCATGAATCATGAATCGAATCATGAATCATGAATCAAATCATGAATCTTGAATTGAATCATGAATTGAATCATGAATTAAATCATGAATTGAATCATAATTCGAATCATGAATCGAATCATGAATCATGAAATGAATCATGAATCGAATCATGAATCATGAATCGAATCATGAATCTTGAATTGAATCATGAATCGAATCATGAATCATGAATCATGAATTGAATCATGAATTGAATCATGAATCGAATCATGAATCATGAAATGAATCATGAATCATGAATAATGAATTGAATCATGAATCGAATCATGAATCATGAATCATGAATCATGAAATGAATCATGAGTCAAGAATCATGAATCATGAATTGAATCATGAATCATGAATTATGAATCATGAATTGAATCATGAATCATAAATCATGAATCATGAATTGAATCATGAATCATGAATCGAATCATGAATATTGAATTGAATCATGATTTGAATCATTAATCATGAATCATGAACCGAATCATGAATCATGAATCATGAATTGCATCTTGAATAATGAATCATGAATTGAATCATGAATCAAGAATCATGAATCGAATCATGAATCATGAATTGAATCATGAATCATGAATCATGAATTGAATCATGAATCATGAATTGAATCATGAATCATGAATTGAATCATGAATCATGAATTGAATCATGAAATGAATCATGAATTGAATCATTAATCATGAATCATGAATTGAATCATGAATCATGAATCATGAATTGAATCATGAATCAAGAATCATAAATCGAATCATGAATCATGAAATGAATCAGGAATCGAATAATGAATTAAATCATGAATCGTGAATTGAATCATGAATCATGAATTGAATCATCAATCATGAATCATGAATCATGAATTGAATCATGATTCATGAATTATGAATTGAATCTTGAATCATAAATCATGAATCGAATCATGAATCAAGAATCATGAATCGAATCATGAATCTTGAATTGAATCATGAATCATGAATCATGAATCATGAATTGAATCATGAATCGAATCATGAATCATGAATTGAATCATGAATCATGAATCATGAATTGAATCATGAATCATGAATCATGAATTGAATCATGAATCATGAATCATGAATCATGAATCGAATCATGAATCATGAATCAAATCATGAATCATGAATCGAATCATGAATCATGAATCAAATCATGAATCTTGAATTGAATCATGAATTGAATCATGAATTAAATCATGAATTGAATCATAATTCGAATCATGAATCGAATCATGAATCATGAAATGAATCATGAATCGAATTATGAATCATGAATCGAATCATGAATCTTGAATTGAATCATGAATCGAATCATGAATCATGAATCATGAATTGAATCATGAATTGAATCATGAATCGAATCATGAATCATGAAATGAATCATGAATCATGAATAATGAATTGAATCATGAATCGAATCATGAATCATGAATCATGAATCATGAAATGAATCATGAGTCAAGAATCATGAATCATGAATTGAATCATGAATCATGAATCATGAATCGAATCATAAATCATGAATTGAATCATGAATCATGAATTGAATCATGAACCATGAATTGAATCATGAACCATGAAATGAATCATGAATCATGAAGCTTGAATTGAATCATGAATCATGAATCGAATCATGAATCATGAATCAAGATTCATGAATCGAATCATAAATCATGAATTGAATCATGAATCTTGAATCATGAATCATGAATTGAATCATGAATCAAGATTCATGAATCGAATCATGAATCATGAATTGAATCATGAATCTTGAATCATGAATCATGAATTGAATCATGAATCATGAATCGAATCATGAATCATGAATCATGAATTGAATAATGAATCATGAATTGAATCATGAATCATGAATCATGGATTGAATCATGAATCATGAATCGAATCATGAATCATGAATCATGAATCATGAATTGAATCATGAATCATGAATCATGAATTGAATCATGAATCATGAATCGAATCATGAATCATGAATTGAATCATGAATCATGAATCGAATAATGAATCATGAATTGAATCATGAAATGAATCATGAATTATGAATTGAATCATGAATTGAATCATGAATTGAATCATTAATCATGAATCATGAATTGAATCATGAATTATGAATCATGAATTGAATCATGAATCAAGAATCATAAATCGAATCATGAATCATGAAATGAATCAGGAATCGAATAATGAATTAAATCATGAATCATGAATTGAATAATGAATCATGAATTGAATCATCAATCATGAATCATGAATTGAATCATGAATCATGAATTATGAATTGAATCTTGAATCATAAATCATGAATCGAATAATGAATCATGAATCAAGAATCATGAATCGAATCATGAATTGAATCATGAATCATGAATCATGAATTGAATCATGAATCAAATCATGAATCATGAATTGAATCATGAATCATGAATCATGAATCATGAATTGAATCATGAATCATGAATCATGAATTGAATCATGAATCATGAATCATGAATCATGAATCGAATCATGAATCATGAATCAAATCATGAATCATGAATCGAATCATGAATCATGAATCAAATCATGAATCTTGAATTGAATCATGAATTGAATCATGAATTAAATCATGAATTGAATCATAATTCGAATCATGAATCGAATCATGAATCATGAAATGAATCATGAATCATGAATCGAATCATGAATCTTGAATTGAATCATGAATCGAATCATGAATCATGAATAATGAATTGAATCATGAATCGAATCATGAATCATGAAATGAATCATGAATCATGAATCATGAATCATGAATTCAATCATGAATCATGAATCGAATCATGAATCATGAAATGAATCATGAATCAAGAATCATGAATCATGAATTGAATCATGAATCATGAATTATGAATCATGAATTGAATCATGAATCATAAATCATGAATCATGAATTGAATCATGAATCATGAATCGAATCATGAATATTGAATTGAATCATGATTTGAATCATTAATCATGAATCATGAACCGAATCATGAATCATGAATTAAATCTTGAATAATGAATCATGAATTGAATCATGAATCAAGAATCATGAATCGAATCATGAATCATGAATTGAATCATGAATCATGAATCATGAATTGAATCATGAATCATGAATCGAATCATGAATCAAGAATTGAATCATGAATCATGAATCGAATCATGAATCATGAATTGAATCATGAAATGAATCATGAATTGAATCATTAATCATGAATAAAGAATCATGAATCGAATCATGAATCATGAATTGAATCATGAATCATGAATCATGAATCGAATCATGAATCATGAAATGAATCATGAATCATGAATCATGAATTCAATCATGAATCATGAATCGAATCATGAATCATAATTTGAATCATGAATCATGAATTGAATCATGAATCATGAATCATGAATTGAATTTATGAATCATGAATCATGAATCGAATCATGAATCATGAATTGAATCAGGAATAGAATCATGAATCATGAATCATGAATCATGAATTGAATCATGAATCATGAATCATGAATCATAAATTGATTCATAAATCATGAATTGAATCATGAATTAAATCATGAATCATGAATCATGAATTGAATCATACATCATGAATCATGAATCATAAATTGATTCATGAATCATGAATTGAATCATGAATTGAATCATGAATCATTAATCATGAATTAAATCATGAATCATGAATCATGAATCATGAATCATGAATTGAATCATGAATCATGAATCATGAATCGAATCATAAATCATGAATTGAATCATGAATCATGAATCATGAATTGAATCATGAACCATGAATTGAATCATGAACCATGAATTGAATCATGAATCATGAAGCTTGAATTGAATCATGAATCATGAATCGAATCATGAATCATGAATCAAGATTCATGAATCGAATCATGAATCATGAATTGAATCATGAATCTTGAATCATGAATCATGAATTGAATCATGAATCATGAATTGAATCATGAATCATGAATTATGGAATGAATCATGAATCATGAATCGAATCATGAATCATGAATCATGAATTGACTCATGAATCATGAATCATGAATTGAATCATGAATCATGAATCGAATCATGAATCATGAATTGAATCATGAATCATGAATCGAATAATGAATCATGAATTGAATCATGAAATGAATCATGAATTATGAATTGAATCATGAATTGAATCATGAATCATGAATTATGAATTGAATCTTGAATCATAAATCATGAATCGAATAATGAATCATGAATCAAGAATCATGAATCGAATCATGAATTGAATCATGAATCATGAATCATGAATTGAATCATGAATTAAATCATGAATCATGAATTGAATCATGAATCATGAATCATGAATCATGAATCATGAATTGAATCATGAATCATGAATCATGAATTGAATCATGAATCATGAATCATGAATCATGAATCATGAATCGAATCATGAATCATGAATCAAATCATGAATCATGAATCGAATCATGAATCATGAATCAAATCATGAATCTTGAATTGAATCATGAATTGAATCATGAATTAAATCATGAATTGAATCATAGTTCGAATCATAAATCGAATCATGAATCATGAAATGAATCATGAATCGAATCATGAATCATGAATCGAATCATGAATCTTGAATTGAATCATGAATCGAATCATGAATCATGAATCATGAATTGAATCATGAATTGAATCATGAATCGAATCATGAATCATGAAATGAATCATGAATCATGAATAATGAATTGAATCATGAATCGAATCATGAATCATGAATCATGAATCATGAAATGAATCATGAGTCAAGAATCATGAATCATGAATTGAATCATGAATCATGAATTATGAATCATGAATTGAATCATGAATCATAAATCATGAATCATGAATTGAATCATTGAATCATGATTTGAATCATTAATCATGAATCATGAACCGAATCATGAATCATGAATCATGAATTGCATCTTGAATAATGAATCATGAATTGAATCATGAATCAAGAATCATGAATCGAATCATGAATCATGAATCGAATCATGAATCATGAATTGAATCATGAATCATGAATCATGAATTGAATCATGAATCATGAATCGAATCATGAATAATGAATTGAATCATGAATCATGAATCGAATCATGAATCATGAATCGAATCATGAATCATGAATTGAATCATGAAATGAATCATGAATTGAATCATTAATCATGAATCATGAATTGAATCATGAATTGAATCATGAATCAAGAATCATAAATCGAATCATGAATCATGAAATGAATCAGGAATCGAATAATGAATTAAATCATGAATCGTGAATTGAATCATGAATCATGAATTGAATCATCAATCATGAATCATGAATTGAATCATGAATCATGAATTATGAATTGAATCTTGAATCATAAATCATGAATCGAATCGTGAATCAAGAATCATGAATCGAATCATGAATCTTGAATTGAATCATGAATCATGAATCATGAATCATGAATTGAATCATGAATCGAATCATGAATCATGAATTGAATCATGAATCATGAATCATGAATTGAATCATGAATCATGAATCATGAATTGAATCATGAATCATGAATCATGAATCATGAATCGAATCATGAATCATGAATCAAATCATGAATCTTGAATTGAAGCATGAATCGAATCATGAATTGAATCATGAATTGAATCATGAATCGAATCATGAATCGAATCATGAATCATGAAATGAATCATGAATCGAATCATGAATCATGAACCGAATCATGAATCTTGAATTGAATCATGAATCGAATAATGAATCATGAATCAAGAATCATGAATCGAATCATGAATTTATTCATGAATCATGAATCATGAATCATGAATTGAATCATGAATCAAATCATGAATCATGAATTGAATCATGAATCATGATCATGAATTGAATCATGAATCATGAATCATGAAATGAATCATGAGTCAAGAATCATGAATCATGAATTGAATCATGAATCATGAATTATGAATCATGAATTGAATCATGAATCATAAATCATGAATCATGAATTGAATCATGAATCATGAATCGAATCATGAATATTGAATTGAATCATGATTTGAATCATTAATCATGAATCATGAACCGAATCATGAATCATGAATCATGAATTGAATCTTGAATAATGAATCATGAATTGAATCATGAATCAAGAATCATGAATCGAATCATGAATCATGAATCGAATCATGAATCATGAATCATGAATTGAATCATGAATCATGAATCGAATCATGAATCATGAATTGAATCATGATTCATGAATCGAATCATGAATCATGAATTGAATCATGAAATGAATCATGAATTGAATCATTAATCATGAATCATGAATTGAATCATGAATCATGAATCATTAATTCAATCATGAATCAAGAATCATAAATCGAATCATGAATCATGAAATGAATCAGGAATCGAATAATGAATTAAATCATGAATCGTGAATTGAATCATGAATCGTGAATCATGAATCATCAATCATGAATCATGAATCATGAATTGAATCATGAATCATGAATTATGAATTGAATCTTGAATCATAAATCATGAATCGAATCATGAATCAAGAATCATGAATCGAATCATGAATCTTGAATTGAATCATGAATCATGAATCATGAATCATGAATTGAATCATGAATCGAATCATGAATCATGAATTGAATCATGAATCATGAATCATGAATTGAATCATGAATCATGAATCATGAATTGAATCATGAATCATGAATCATGAATTGAATCATGAATCATAAATCAAATCATGAATCTTGAATTGAATCATGAATCGAATCATGAATCATGAATTGAATCATGAATCGAATCATGAATCATGAATTGAATCATGAATCATGAATCATGAATTGAATCATGAATCATGAATCATGAATCGAATCATGAATCATGAATCAAATCATGAATCTTGAATTGAATCATGAATCGAATCATGAATTAAATCATGAATTGAATCATGAATCGAATCATGAATCAAATCATGAATCATGAAATGAATCATGAATCGAATCATGAATCATGAATCGAATCATGAATCTTGAATTGAATCATGAATCGAATCATGAATCATGAATAATGAATTGAATCATGAATTGAATCATGAATCGAATCATGAATCATGAAATGAATCATGAATCATGAATCATGAATTGAATCATGAATTGAATCATGAATCGAATCATGAATCATGAATCGAATCATGAGTCAAGAATCATGAATCATGAATTGAATCATGAATCATGAATTATAAATCATGAATTGTATCATGAATCAAAAATCATGAATCATGAATTGAATCATGAATCATGAATCGAATCATGAATCTTAAATTGAATCATGAATTGAATCATTAATCATGAATCATAAATCAAATCATGAATCATGAATCATGAATTGAATCATGAATTGAATCATAAATCATGAATCTTGAATTGAATCATGAATCATGAATTGAATCTTGAATAATGAATCATGAATCGAATCATGAATCAAGAATCATGAATCGAATCATGAATCATGAATTGAATCATGAATCATGATTCGATTCATGATTCTTGATTCATGATTCGATTCATGATTCATTATTCAAGATTCAATTCATGATTCATGATTCAATTCAAGATTCATGATTTATGATTCAATTCATGATTCAATTCATGATTCATGATTCATGATTTGATTTATGATTCATGATTAATGATTCAATTCATGATTCAATTTAAGATTCATGATTCGATTCATGATTCATGATTCAATTCATGATTCATGATTTTTGATTCATGATACAATTCATGATTTATAATTCATGATTCATGATTCAATTCATGATTCATGATTCTTGACTCATGATTCGATTCATGATTCATGATTCGAATCATGAGTCAAGAATCATGAATCATGAATTGAATCATGAATCATGAATTATAAATCATGAATTGTATCATGAATCAAAAATCATGAATCATGAATTGAATCATGAATCATGAATCGAATCATGAATCTTAAATTGAATCATGAATTGAATCATTAATCATGAATCATAAATCAAATCATGAATCATGAATCATGAATTGAATCATGAATTGAATCATAAAATCATGAATT